>NC_084576.2:6145000-6150000 GCF_033978685.3 Nerophis lumbriciformis
TATACTTTTTACAGTCAGGAAAACAGGCCCAAAGTGTCCCCCAGGCAGCACTTTGGACCCCCCCCCTGATGTAGACTCTGTTGGAATGCTTGGACCTATTCCAATAAAATCTTTTTTAACGAGCAGACAGAAAGTAGGACAAGTGTCTGGAATGGAAAAAAAATAAAAGACGCGCGTCCGCTATAGAATGTTAAAGGTTCTTAAAGACCACAGTGAGAGAAATAGAGTCAAAAAAAAAAAAGGAAAAGAAAGATGTCTGCTGTCATGGAGAAGAAGAATCGTTGACCTGCTGACCAACATGGTGGAAATAGGTCACACGTGACATCATGTCAGTCATCGTACTCACACGCCGTTAGCCGGCAGGACCTTTAGCTACGAGCTAGCACACCGACGTCCTGGATTGTCCCTTCAAGGTTCCGTCCTTCCTTTTGTAGTATTTGCCTTCCGATACAAAAATCAAAACAGTCACTTTGTTTTTTGAAGTTCCTTTTCGACTCTGCAGAGTTATTTTTTTGCATTGAAAAATATGTTCTTTTCTTTCTTTGCCCTTCTTGGATTCCAAATGTCTCACTTCTTCTATTCAGCTACATGTGTTGGGAGTCCATGATGTCCAAGTATTTGGCCTCAATGATGCGAGGAAGCACGCTGTTCCTGCACACACACACACACACACACACACACACACAATGGTTATCATTAGGAATGGGGACCAAGTTTTTGATCATGACTTGTGGGGACCACCCTTTCTACAGGTTGTGGAGTAGAGATGCGCGGATAGGCAATTATTTCATCCGCAACCGCGTCAGAAAGTCGTCAACCATCCGCCATCCACCCGATGTAACGTTTGATCAGAACTGCACCCGCCCGCCATCCGCCCGTTGTTATATATCTAATATTAATAAAAAAATTTAAAAAAAGGGTGAAAACTACGCGAATTGCACCTTGTGCAGACAAGATTTTTCGATCGGACACGGAGGAATTAGCGATGTAAAAGACCACGTTGGGACAAAAAAACACAAGTCTAATGCCGTTGCTAGCGATACAAGTGGAAAACTTTCAACGTTTTTCGTCGCCCAAACAGATTCTTTGGATGTGATAAATGCCGAAGTTTTATTTACGGAGGCAATAATTGAGCATGGACTTCCAATCGCACTGGCTGATCACATGGGACAGTTAATAATGTAATGCAACCTTTAAAAATCATTACGCGGTGATCGCGATCCCAAAAATAAACTTTTCTTGCATGATAATGTCCAGAAAAATTCGCTTTATATTACTATAGAGTCCTTTTAACGAATGAGTTTGATGGTTTATCACAAACCTTAAATGAAAGAAGTCCTTTGTTCTCCTGCACCATGCATGCGCAATCCTGTCGGCTGTATTTCACAGCACGACATACTGTAAAAAGTGTTTATACTATTTATACTTTCAATTAACAAATTGAAGTCTTGTGAAAGGTTGACAGGATAACTGGCATTAACTGTCAAAATAATTTCAAACTATTGAAGTTAGCTTACAGAATAAACATGTCAATCAACCCATATGATTTTTGCTGTAATATTTTTGTTTTGAAAAGTCACTGTGACTGATAGAAAAGTGATGGTTTTAGCAACATTTTAACCTGTCTGAATGCTAATAGTCATTTTGCGTCGGGGGGTGAAGCCCTGAACCCTCCACCAGGACTTTGTCCTGGACCTACCGGGGCCTGCGGCCCTTGGACCCTGGCTACTAGGTTTTTCTGATTTAAAAGTTGGCAGGTATGGTGAGGTTATAAAGCTTTTGCCTGTTAAAGAAAGGAGACTGATCCAATGCACAGACATTCGCGTGCCACGCTGTCACGACCCAGACGCACACCAGTGCGCAATCATATGGGAGCCGCGCTGAGCGCACCTCCAAACGCGTCTCGCTGCCGGCGACGGCCAGATATGGGCCCACGCTCCAGCGCCATCCATTTTCAGGGCTAGTTGATTCGGCAGGTGGGTTGTTACACACTCCTTAGCGGGTTCCAACTTCCATGGCCACCGTCCTGCTCTCTATATCAACCAGGGTGAGCCCCACCCCTTTCATGAGCGCACTACGCGCGGAGTGACCCCTGTTACGCGCCCCCGGCAACAGGGGTGGCAAGCAGGTAAGCTGCGCGGGCGGAGCGCGCGGAGTGACCCATGTTACGAGCCCCCGGCCACGGGGGTGGCGGGCAGGTAAGCTGCTTACCTGCTGCGCGTGACGCCGGCCGCGGCGAAAGCGGACGAGGCGGGGTGTCGGTGCGGTGGGCGCGGTAGTGACCCTGGACGTGCGTCGGGCCCTTCTCGCGGATCGCCTCAGCTACGGCTCCCGGTGGGGCCCTCTCGGGGGAAGGGGCCTCGGTCCCGGACCCCGGCGAGGCGTCCCTTCTCCGCTCCGTAAAAGTGTCCATCTCTTTTCTTTTTTTTTCTTCTGTTGTGGCATATGCAGCAGGTGCCTGCTCGTTTTTCGTATGTGGGTAACAACATTTAACTATGTATATATATTTCCGAATTGGTTTAACTGCCACCCGCAAAAAAAAAAAAAAAAAAAAAAATTAATCCGCCCGACCCGACCCGCGAGCGGATAAAATCTTAGTTTTTTTAATTTCATCCGCCCGATCCGCGGATAATCCGCGGACTCCGCGGTTGTGTCCGCAAACCGCGCATCTCTATTGCGGAGGCATAAAAAAATGGTGTAAAAGGGCCACTGCCCAGTTAGCTCATACACATCTTTAAATCTCTGGATTGATGAAGTAATGTGCTGATCATTCTTACTGGGGACCCTGGGGAAAAAAAGAGTTAATATGGTTCATGGGGACCAAATTTAAATCATTTTTTGCATAATTCACACAAATTTGTACGTGACTACTGAGGACCATTTTAAAAACAAAGGGAAAATGTGCAAATGTCTCACACTCAAACTAAGCAGTAAACATGTTTTATGGGACAAAGCTTAAAAATCACTTAGACATCTTCAGAATGGATCTGACTGTCATTTAAAAAAGTTTCCCTTTAGGGGACCTGTTTTTTTGTCCCCATACCGTCTGAGGTCCCCCTAAAGGTGACTGTGTAAACAGAGCAATGTCCCCATTAAGTAAGCATTGCCAGAACACAGTTACATATACAGGTAAAAGCCAGTAAATTAGAATATTTTGAAAAACTTGATTTATTTCAGTAATTGCATTCAAAAGGTGTAACTTGTACATTATATTTATTCATTGCACACAGACTGATGCATTCAAATGTTTATTTCATTTAATTTTGATGATTTGAAGTGGCAACAAATGAAAATCCAAAATTCCGTGTGTCACAAAATTAGAATATTACTTAAGGCTAATACAAAAAAGGGATTTGTAGAAATGTTGGCCAACTGAAAAGTATGAAAATGAAAAATATGAGCATGTACAATACTCAATACTTGGTTGGAGCTCCTTTTGCCTCAATTACTGCGTTAATGCGGCGTGGCATGGAGTCGATGAGTTTCTGGCACTGCTCAGGTGTTATGAGAGCCCAGGTTGCTCTGATAGTGGCCTTCAACTCTTCTGCGTTTTTGGGTCTGGCATTCTGCATCTTCCTTTTCACAATACCCCACAGATTTTCTATGGGGCTAAGGTCAGGGGAGTTGGCGGGCCAATTTAGAACAGAAATACCATGGTCCGTAAACCAGGCACGGGTAGATTTTGCGCTGTGTGCAGGCGCCAAGTCCTGTTGGAACTTGAAATCTCCATCTCCATAGAGCAGGTCAGCAGCAGGAAGCATGAAGTGCTCTAAAACTTGCTGGTAGACGGCTGCGTTGACCCTGGATCTCAGGAAACAGAGTGGACCGACACCAGCAGATGACATGGCACCCCAAACCATCACCCAACCATGCAAATTTTGCATTTCCTTTGGAAATCGAGGTCCCAGAGTCTGGAGGAAGACAGGAGAGGCACAGGATCCACGTTGCCTGAAGTCTAGTGTAAAGTTTCCACCATCAGTGATGGTTTGGGGTGCCATGTCATCTGCTGGTGTCGGTCCACTCTGTTTCCTGAGATCCAGGGTCAACGCAGCCGTCTACCAGCAAGTTTTAGAGCACTTCATGCTTCCTGCTGCTGACCTGCTCTATGGAGATGGAGATTTCAAGTTCCAACAGGACTTGGCGCCTGCACACAGCGCAAAATCTACCTGTGCCTGGTTTACGGACCATGGTATTTCTGTTCTAAATTGGCCCGCCAACTCCCCTGACCTTAGCCCCATAGAAAATCTGTGGGGTATTGTGAAAAGGAAGATGCAGAATGCCAGACACAAAAACGCAGAAGAGTTGAAGGCCACTATCAGAGCAACCTGGGCTCTCATAACACCTGAGCAGTGCCAGAAACGCATCGACTCCATGCCACGCCGCATTAACGCAGTAATTGAGGCAAAAGGAGCTCCAACCAAGTATTGAGTATTGTACATGCTCATATTTTTCATTTTCATACTTTTCAGTTGGCCAACATTTCTAAAAATCCCTTTTTTGTATTAGCCTTAAGTAATATTCTAATTTTGTGACACCCGGAATTTTGGATTTTCATTTGTTGCCACTTCAAATCATCAAAATTAAATGAAATAAACATTTGAATGCATCAGTCTGTGTGCAATGAATAAATATAATGTACAAGTTACACCTTTTGAATGCAATTACTGAAATAAATCAAGTTTTTCAAAATATTCTAATTTACTGGCTTTTACCTGTATATTCTAGTGAAGCATACGATTTCATATTTAATACACACAAAAGCCAAGATCAATTTAAACTACGGTAAATATTGGAAAAATAACATTTGTTGTCTGTCCCTGCTTCTTAAAATATCCTGCCACAAATCATTACAATTATTATTTTTTACATATATATTGCAACTGTCTATCTGTGTTGGCCCTGCAAGTACGGTATACTTGATTTTAATTTTCTTTCAAATGAAAACTAGTTAAGATTCATAATTTAGTGGTGTCCCAAACATTACACCCTCTGACAGGTCA
>NC_084576.2:6155000-6267500 GCF_033978685.3 Nerophis lumbriciformis
CAGTAAAGAATCTGGGTATTATCTTCGACCCAACTCTCTCGTTTGAATCACACATTAAGAGTGTTACTAAAACGGCCTTCTTTCATCTCCGTAATATCGCTAAAATTCGTTCTATTTTATCCACTAGCGACGCTGAGATCATTATTCATGCGTTCGTTACGTCTCGTCTCGACTACTGTAACGTATTATTTTCGGGTCTCCCTATGTCTAGCATTAAAAAATGACAGTTGGTACAAAATGCGGCTGCTAGACTTTTGACAAGAACAAGAAAGTTTGATCATATTACGCCTATACTGGCTCACCTGCACTGGCTTCCTGTGCACTTAAGATGTGACTTTAAGGTTTTACTACTTACGTATAAAATACTACACGGTCTAGCTCCGTCCTATCTTGTCGATTGCATTGTACCATATGTCCCGGCAAGAAATCTGCGTTCAAAGAACTCCGGCTTATTAGTGATTCCCAGAGCCCAAAAAAAGTCTGCGGGCTATAGAGCGTTTTCTATTCGGGCTCCAGTACTATGGAATGCCCTCCCGGTAACAATTAGAGATGCTACCTCAGTAGAAGCATTTAAGTCCCATCTTAAAACTCATTTGTATACTCTAGCCTTTAAATAGCCCCCCTGTTAGACCAGTTGATCTGCCGTTTCTTTTCTTTTCTCCTCTGCTCCCCTTTTCCTTGAGGGGGGGGGGGCACAGGTCCGGTGGCCATGGATGAAGTGCTGGCTGTCCAGAGTCGGGACCCGGGGTGGACCGCTCGCCTGTGCATCGGCTGGGAACATCTCTACGCTGCTGACCCGTCTCCGCTCGGGATGGTGTCCTGCTGGCCCCACTATGGACTGGACTCTTACTATTATGTTGGATCCACTATGGACTGGACTCTCACAATATTATGTCAGACCCACTCGACGTCCATTGCTTTCGGTCTCCCTTAGAGGGGGGGGGTTACCCACATATGCGGTCCTCTCCAAGGTTTCTCATAGTCATTCACATCGACGTCCCACTGGGGTGAGTTTTTCCTTGCCCGTATGTGGGCTTTGTACCGAGGATGTCGTTGTGGCTTGTGCAGCCCTTTGAGACACTTGTGATTTAGGGCTATATAAATAAAGATTGATTGATTGATTGATTGATACTCCCACCTTTTCCACCGCTTCACCCCTCGTGGTATGACGGAAAAGTGGCTACCAGCTTCGGGCCGGGTGCCTGGCCCCACCCCTCTCGTTGCAAGTCTTGTGGTTTCCATGTCAACATGTGTATATTTGCTTTTCGGCTATCAAGTTTTTTTTCTCAAGCCCCAGTTTGTGCCCTCTTCCCCCATAGGAGCCCAGTCTGAAATTGACTTTTTTTTTTTTTTTACTCATCTCCCCCAGCGTCTACCTTTTTCCCACCTTTTACGGGGCGCCGTAAGTGGCGACCCAGCAGCGTTCCTGTACTTTAATCCTGTACAATACTTGCTGTACATATGTACCAAGTCAGACCTACACTGTTCCAATGTCAATTTCTCTGATGATGCAATTGTTGATGACTGAAGTGTTGATACCAACCAAACTTAACTGGTTGGTATCATTGTAAATAAACCATTATTTACAATCCCACCCCCCGGATTGTAAATAATTCAATTTATATACTGTGATGATTAACTTGTGTGATGACTGTATTATGAAAATAGTATACAGTATATCTGTATCATGAATCAATTTAAGTGGACCCCAACTTAAATTTGAAAAACTTATTGGGGTGTTACCATTTAGTGGTCAATTGTTCGGAATATGTACTGTACTGTGCAATCTACTAATACAAGTCTCAATCAATCAATCAAACAATGTTTGTCTAATCTTGAACGGGTTTGTGGTGAAAATGAAATGTCTTTCTACTTGTGCAATGACAATAAGGAGCATACCAACGGAAGTTCTGTTCAACCACAACATAAGGTGTGGAAGGAAAGAACATGGGACAAAGGGACTTTTTACCCAAGTGACAAGGTGGAAAGGAGTCGAGGTCTGTGGAAGCGCCTCGCCACTCGTCCATTATGTTATGAATAAAGTCCATCCTATCCTAATAATGCTGCTAAAAGCAACTGCTTTTCATGAAGTTCTGAATCGAACAGAGAGTGTGCAGGTGTACTAATGTTGTGGCCGAGTGAATCTAGGTAATGTTTATGAAGTTTATTTTCGACCGTGACCAGCGACAACTTCAATACCGTATTTTCCGCACCATAAGGCGCCCTGGGTTATAAGCCGCGCCTTCAATGAACGGCATATTTCAAAACTTTGACCACCTATAAGCCGCCCCGTGTTATAAGCCGCATCTAACTGCGCTAAAGGAATGTCAAAAAAAGTCAGATAGGTCAGTCAAACTTTAATAATATATTAAAAACCAGCGTGATGTGGGCGCGCATGGAGTCGTATATCAACATGGACGGAGCTGCGTGAAAAAAGCCACCCGGCCTCTTCGCGTAAACTTCCCTTAACCACTCGCTCATCTTTTCTTCATCCATCCATCCCTTCGAGTTAGCTTTTATGATGACGCCGGCTGGAAAGGTCTCTTTTGGCAAGGTCTTCCTTTTGAATATCACCATGGGTGGAAGTTTCTGGCCATTAGCATGGCAAGCTAGAACCACAGTGAAGGATGACTTCTCATTCCCTGTGGTGCGAATATTCACCGTACGTGCTCCCGTTGTATCCACAGTGCGGTTCACAGGAATATCAAAAGTCAGTGGAACCTCGTCCATGTTGATAATGTTCTCTGGCCGGATCTTTTTTTCAGCTATCTTGTTTTTACAATATGCACGGAAAGTAGCCAGCTTTTCTTGAAAGTCTTTAGGCAGTTGCTGTGAAATAGTAGTCCGTGTGCGGATGGAGAGATTGCGTCTTTTCATGAACCGGAAACCTGTCGCTTAGTAGGAGCCATTTTGTGGTCTTTACAGATGTAAACACACAAAGGAAATGAAACGTAATATCCGCGCGCTTCTTCTTCTTCTTCTACGCGGGCGGGTGGTTGCTTACAGTAGAAGAAGAAGCGCTTCCTGTTCTATGGGGGCGGGTGCTTACCTTGGCGGTTGCTTGCGTAGAAGAAGAAGCACTTCCTCTTCTACGGGGAAAAAAGATGGCGGCTGTTTACCGTAGTTGCGAGACCGAAACTTTATGAAAATGAATCTTAATATTAATCCATATATAAAGCGCACCGGGTTATAAGCCGCACTGTCAGCTTTTGAGTAAATTTGTGGTTTTTAGGTGCGGCTAATAGTGCGGAAAATACGGTATATATATTCTAACAATACACATAAAGAAAAAAGAGCGTGGTTTAATTTGTAATATGGGGACGCCTCCATGACGGATAGCTTGCAGGCAGATCTAAAAAAAATTTTTTTTACACTGAAGCATATCATATGCTGTTCACGTGATGAGGCGTTCAAGGGCACTGCGTAAATATGATTGGTGAGGACCGTTTGAATACAAATACCGTTTGTTTACGCCAATATTTACGGACTGATAGAAGGATCCAATCACAGGAAATACAGGCTTTGCTTTTGTAGTGCCAAGGCTCCGGATTGCAGTTAAAGAAAGCACAACAAACCATTTGGAAGTCTTTACAGTCGGGCTATTGGCAATCACAGCAGCACTGCTGTGGGTAGAAGAGTCACAGCTAGGTGGTTTGCTTCGACTCAAGATCAGCGCTAAGCTACATTGGAAATTTTAGGTCGCAAAGCAGTCAAGATATACAAATCCCAAAACCAGTGAAGTTAGCACGGTGTGTAAATCGTAAATATAAACCGAATACAATGATTTGCAAATCCTTTTCAACTTATATTCAATTGAATAGACTGCAAAGACAAGATATTTCATGTTCGAACTGAGAAACTTAATTTTTTTTTGCAAATAATCATTAACTTTAGAATTTAATGGTAGCAACACATTGCAAAAACGTTGACACAGGGGCATTTTTACCACTGTGTTACATGGCCGTTCCTTTTAACAACACTCAGTAAACGTTTGGGAACAGAGGAGACACATTTTTGAAGCTTTTCAGGTGGAATTCTTTCCCATTCTTGCTTGATGTACAGCTTAAGTTGTTCAACAGTCCGGGGGTCTCCGTTGTGGTATTTTAGGCTTCATAATGCGCCACACATTTTCAATGGGAGACAGGTCTGGGCTACAGGCAGGCCAGTCTAGTACCTGCACTCTTTTACTATGAAGCCACGTTGTTGTAACACGTGGCTTGGCATTGTCTTGCTGAAATAAGCAGGGGCGTCCATGGTAACGTTGCTTGGATGGCAACATTTGTTGCTCCAAAACCTGTATGTACCTTTCAGCATTAATGGCGCCTTCACAGATGTGTAAGTTACCCATGTCTTGGGCACTAATACAACCCCATACCATCACAGATGCTGGCTTTTCAACTTTGCGCCTATAACAATCCGGATGGTTCTTTTCCTCTTTGGTCCGGAGGACACGACGACCACAGTTTCCAAAATTAATTTGAAATGTGGACTCGTCAGACCACAGAACACTTTTCCACTTTGCATCAGTCCATCTTAGATGAGCTCAGGCCCAGCGAAGCCGGCGGCGTTTCTGGGTGTTGTTGATAAATAGCTTTCGCTTTGCATAGTAGAGTTTTAACTTGCACTTACAGATGTAGCGACCAACTGTAGTTACTGACAGTGGTTTTCTGAAGTGTTCCTGAGCCCATGTGGTGATATCCTTTACACAATGATGTCGGTTTTTGATGCAGTACCGCCTGAGGGATCGAAGGTCACGGCCTTGCCGCTGAGGTGCAGTTATTTCTCCAGATTCTCCGAACCTTTTGATGGTATTACACACCTTAAATGGTGAAATCCCTATATTCCTTGCAATAGCTGGTTGAGAAAGGTTTTTCTTAAACTGTACAACAATTTGCTCACGCATTTGTTGACAAAGTGGTGACCCTCGCCCCATCCTTGTTTGTGAATGACTGAGAATTTCATGGAAGCTGCTGTTATACCCAATCATGGCACCCACCTGTTACCAATTAGCCTGTTCACCTGTGGGATGTTCCAAGTAAGTGTTTGATGAGCATTCCTCAACTTTCTCCGTCTTTTTTGCCACTTGTGCCAGCTTTTTTTAAACATGTTGCAGGCATCAATTTCCAAATAAGCGAATATTTGTGAAAAATAAAGTTTTACAGTTTGAGCGTTAAGTATCTTGTCTTTGCAGTCTATTCAATTGAATATAGGTTGAAAAGGATTAGCAAATCATTGTATTCTGTTTTTATTTACCATTTACACAACGTGCCAACTTCACTGGTTTTGGGGTTTGTAGATAATGACATATATGAAATACTGTTCAGGCTTCAGAGAGTGAATATCAGCGTAAGGTTCCTATCTGTTCCGGCTCACACAGGCATAAAGGGCAATGAATTGGCATATCAACTGGCAAAGCAGACACTAACGCTAGAGGCAAAATCATTAATTAAAGGAAACATTTTTTAAGAGTGACAATCACATTGGAACATGAGTACAACAGGAAGACACTAATATGCAATACAGAACACAGTAAGTGCGGGGAGAACTGTAAGGGGGAGCACGAAAGAGAAAGGAATCACATCACGTATTAGATTTGGACACAGATGTGTGACAGCTGCAATGAGGTAGAGTCAGTAGAACATGTAATAATTCATTGTGGGAAATACAGCAGAGAAAGGAGAAAACTAAGAGAAGAACAAGAAAGTTTGATCATATTACGCCTATACTGGCTCACCTGCACTGGCTTCCTGTGCACTTAAGAAGTGACTTTAAGGTTTTACTACTTACGTATAAAATACTACACGGTCTAGCTACGTCCTATCTTGTCGATTGCATTGTACCATATGTCCCGGCAAGAAATCTGCGTTCAAAGAACTCCGGCTTATTAGTGATTCCCAGAGCCCAAAAAAAGTCTGCGGGCTATAGAGCGTTTTCTATTCGGGCTCCAGTACTATGGAATGCCCTCCCGGTAACAATTAGAGATGCTACCTCAGTAGAAGCATTTAAGTCCCATCTTAAAACTCATTTGTATACTCTAGCCTTTAAATAGCCCCCCTGTTAGACCAGTTGATCTGCCGTTTCTTTTCTTTTCTCCTCTGCTCCCCTTTTCCTTGAGGGGGGGGGGGGGCACAGGTCCGGTGGCCATGGATGAAGTGCTGGCTGTCCAGAGTCGGGACCCGGGGTGGACCGCTCGCCTGTGCATCGGCTGGGAACATCTCTGCGCTGCTGACCCGTCTCCGCTCGGGATGGTGTCCTGCTGGCCCCACTATGGACTGGACTCTTACTATTATGTTGGATCCACTATGGACTGGACTCTCACAATATTATGTCAGACCCACTCGACATCCATTGCTTTCGGTCTCCCCTAGAGGGGGGGGGTTACCCACATATGCGGTCCTCTCCAAGGTTTCTCATAGTCATTCACATCGACGTCCCACTGGGGTGAGTTTTTCCTTGCCCGCATGTGGGCTTTGTACCGAGGATGTCGTTGTGGCTTGTGCAGCCCTTTGAGACACTTGTGATTTAGGGCTATATAAATAAAGATTGATTGATTGATTGATGAAGTTAGAAGACATGGACAGAAGGAGGTTACTCTCAAAGGGGTTCTAAGAAGCAAGCAGAATATTTTAGTGAAGTTTCTAGAAGAGACAGGTTTATGGAATAGAAGAAGAAGAAGAAGAGTGTTAGGCAAGTAGTCTTTCAGGCAGTCTCTGACCTTTTTTAAAATTCATTTTCAGCATGTAAAACTACCATTCGGTATAAAACGTGTTTAGTTTTCATATTTGTGGTGTCTTTTCATTGGATTCGGACTTTAAGAATGGATGACTGAAAAAATCCGAGGTACCGCTGAATAGAGGTGGCATCAGAGCAATCTGATTGGAAGTGCTCTGATCTTCTGGCATTGGTGTGAAAAGAATAAATATTCAGTATTCACATTCTATGACGAGCACACCCGACTTGCAAATGTTGCTGGATCGGGTTCTGGTCCCGGTCCAGCAACGGGCAGACGGTCAAGCATTTGATGGGCGGACATCAAGACACACCTGCTCCTTGAGGAGGAGAGCCATGCGGTCGCACATCTGGTTGCCATCGATGGAGGTGAGCGCGATGTAGAGGAAGAGGCCGTACAGGACGGGTTTGGGGATCCACTGCAGAGGGATGGGCAGCAGCATCACCGACACGCCGATGAAGATGTTGGCGGCCAGCGAGGTCAGACGCGTCTCCTTCACCTGCACGATACTGACCACACACGAGAACACACTCATCAACACCCGGTTTATTTATTTTTTCCGTCATTGGAAAGACACAATCAAACCAAATCTGACTTCACTTGTTCTCAGGTCAATGACGGCTGATTGCGCTGGCTAATCGGCAATCTGCTGCCGACCATCACTCCACTTTTCACTCTCTGTTTGGGAGTGCTCTTTGACGCCGCGTGGACACCTCATTAGGTACACCTCATCAGATCCAATAGAAATTAAAGCTGCTAGCAGCATTGGTCGGGCCCGCATTTTGGCAGGTGCTAGTTGTAAGTGTCCCAATACTTTTGTTTAGTTTTCGGCATAAGTGTCCCAATACTTTTGTCTACTTTTAGTCTGAATTGTCCTAATACTTTTGTCTAGTGTACCTACCTTGTCTGCATTGTGTGGGCACGTTGGTGCTTCCTGCTTTTGAGCAGCCATCTTAAAAAAACAGCACCGCAGGAGCATCAGTGCAGCGGGTCTTTGAAGGGTCATAAAATCAAAACCGGAGCAGGTATCACAACTCTTTCACCAACTTTTAATCAGAAGGGTTCAATCTCTCTCCTGTGTTAGTTTGAAGCCGAAACAACAAACGCGCTCAGAGGAGATAATGTTTGAAGAAAGGGGACGGGTTTTTACAAAAATGTTGTGTTGAAGGGGGAATAGCAAACTTCCTGTAGAATTTTGCTGGGGGTTGTCAATTTATGAAATGTAGGTCTAAGTGAGACCTACGGAGAGGTATTTGTTTCATGTCTCTCCGACCTTCCCAGTGGGAGTTACAGGCAGTTTTGTCTTTTTTTTCTTCCGAAGAGCAGTTTTTTGTTCGTTTTATTGAAAAATTGCTGTAGAGCACAATTTTTAGATTTGGGGTTAGGTTCTTTCATTAGATCACAGTTTTAGCCAGTCCTGATGTGTGTGTTCAGTTCGGTGAGTTTTGAAGCATGTTAAGGGGGTCAAATTACAGCTCAAAGAGGCAAAAGTGACTGTTTTTAGTACTTTTTTGTCTTGAAGGGGGAATAGCCAACTTCCTGTAGATTTCTGCCCGATGATATACAGTTATGAAAACTAGGTCTGAGTCAGACCTACATAAAGGTTTTTGTTTCATGTCTCTCCGATCTTCCTAGTGGGAGATATAAGCAGTGTAGTTTTTGTTTTTTCCTAGGGGGCGCTAGAGCGCAATTTTGAGTATTTTGGTTTTGTTTTTTTAAAAGAAGGTAATTTTTGCAGGTCCTGATGAGTGGGTCAAATATGGTGAGTTTTGAAGCATGTTAAGTGGGTCAAATTACAGTTTTATGTGGCGGCGGAAGAAAAAATAATAATAATAAAAAACATTAAAGCTGCAAGCAGCGTTTGTCGGGCCCGCGTATTTGGCAGGTGGTAGTCCTAAGTGTCCCAATACTTTTGTCTACTTTTAGTCTGAAGTGTCCAAAGACTTTTGTCTAGTGTACCTACCTTGTCTGCATTGTGTGGGCACGTTGGTGCTTCCTGCTTTTGAGCAGCCATCTTAAAAAAACAGCACCGCAGCAGCATCAGTGCAGCGGGTCTTTGAAGGGTCATAAAATCAAAACCGGAGCAGGTATCACAACTCTTTCACCAACTTTTAATCAGAAGGCTTCAATCTCTCTCCTGTGTTAGTTTGAAGCCGAAACAACAAACGCGCTCAGAGGAGATAATGTTTGAAGAAAGGGGACGGGTTTTTACAAAAATGTTGTGTTGAAGGGGGAATAGCAAACTTCCTGTAGAATTTTGCTGGGGGTTGTCAATTTATGAAATGTAGGTCTAAGTGAGACCTACGGAGAGGTATTTGTTTCATGTCTCTCCGACCTTCCCAGTGGGAGTTACAGGCAGTTTTGTAATTTTCTTCTTCCGAGGAGCAGTTTTTTATCAGTTTTATTCAAAAATTGCTGTAGAGGGCAATTTTTAAATTTGGGGTTAGGTTTCTTTATTAGATCGCAATTTTTGCCAGTCCTGATGTGTGCGTTGAGTTCGGTGAGTTTTGAAGCGTGTTAAGGGGGTCAAATTACAGCTCAAAGAAGCAAAAGTGACTGTTTTTAGTACTTTTTTGTCTTGAAGGGGGAATTGCCAACTTCCTGTTGATTTTAGCCCGAGGATGTACAATTATGAGAACTAGGTCTAAGTCAGACCTACATAGAGGATTTAGTTTCATGTTTTTCCGACCTTCCTAGTGGGAGTTACAGGCAGTCTAGTTTTTTTTCTTCCTAGGGGGCGATAGAGCGCAATTTTGAGTTTTGAGGTTTGGTTTTTTGATAAAAAGTTTTGCCGTATATTACTGATGTGTGTGTAAAATTTGGTGAGTTTTGAAGCATGTTAAGGGGGTCAAAGTAGTGCGCAAAGCTGCGGAAGAATAATAATAAGAAAGAATAAAACGAACGAATAACAATAGGTCCTTATGTCCCATTGCATAAGGACTCCCTGTGGGAGTCCTTTTGCAATGGGCCATTGCGGGCCCTAACAATAGGTCCTTATGTCCCATTGCATAAGGACTCCCTGTGGGAGTCCTTTTGCAATGGGCCATTGCGGGCCCTAACAATAGGTCCTTATGTCCCATTGCATAAGGACTCCCTGTGGGAGTTCTTTTGCAATGGGCCATTGCGGGCCCTAATAAAACGAACGAATAACAATAGGTCCTTATGTCCCATTGCATAAGGACTCCCTGTGGGAGTCCTTTTGCAATGGGCCATTGCGGGCCCTAATAAAACGAACGAATAACAATAGGTCCTTATGTCCCATTGCATAAGGACTCCCTGTGGGAGTCCTTTTGCAATGGGCCATTGCGGGCCCTAATTAAAGTTGCTAGCAGCGTTGCACCGCGGGGTTCACGTGACTCGCGCATGATGGTTGTGGTCACGTACTGACCCAACACCAAAAAATTTGGAACCCCCAAAATATAAAATTTGTTACCATACCTGACGCGCCTGCAAAATATGAGGACTTTTCGTGCATGTAAAGGGCCTAAAAAAAGATATAGAAGAAAAAAACTCAACAATTTCACAGCATTGCCCCCCCGCGGAGCGAGCTCCGCTGCTCGGGCCAAAAATAAAATAAAATAAATAAAAATCCAATGTCCACATCTCAAGTCCCGAGGAGGAGTTCGTTAAAGTAGGACCCCTTTTTTTTTTTTTTGCCGAAAATGGAAGACAAAAACCAAGATGGCCGACTTCCTGTTCATTTTCAGGTATGGGTTCCTAAGACTTTTATGTGCGTCCTGTCATGATAGACGTCTCCTGCGATTTTTGAGTCAATACTTGAAACTGGTAGAAGGGGCTATTTTTTTTTCTCATTTTAAAGGTGGCGCGAGAAAGCCAGGTTTGAAATTTCCTTTTCGGGACCGCCACCTTGCCTGAGGCACCTGCAAAATGTGTTTTTTCTCGCGCATGTTAAGGGTCTCATAAAGGCGTCCAAATGTATAGTAGGAAAAAAAACGCAACAATTTTAATAGGGCCCTTGCGGTGCTCTGCATCGCCCCTGCGGAGCCCTAAAAATATCAGCGTTTGCCATGCATTCATGTGGACCGCCACAAATACATGAGGAGTGACCTGGTCATCCTCGCTCACAAACACATTATAATGTGTCAACATAGCTTGTTGTTACCACTCCAAACAGTAGATGGCATTGTAACTCTGCTTCTTATTTTGGTCTAAAACGATGCATCAGTTAGAGACAAAACTCAAAAAACACAAAATAAAAATGAATAGTTGATATCCAACTATATATATATATATATATATATATATATATATATATATATACATATCCAGGTAAAAGCCAGTAAATTAGAATATTTTGAAAAACTTGATTTATTTCAGTAATTGCATTCAAAAGGTGTAACTTGTACATTATATTTATTCATTGCACACAGACTGATGCATTCAAATGTTTATTTCATTTAATTTTGATGATTTGAAGTGGCAACAAATGAAAATCCAAAATTCCGTGTGTCACAAAATTAGAATATTACTTAAGGCTAATACAAAAAAGGGATTTTTAGAAATGTTGGCCAACTGAAAAGTATGAAAATGAAAAATATGAGCATGTACAATACTCAATACTTGGTTGGAGCTCCTTTTGCCTCAATTACTGCGTTAATGCGGCGTGGCATGGAGTCGATGAGTTTCTGGCACTGCTCAGGTGTTATGAGAGCCCAGGTTGCTCTGATAGTGGCCTTCAACTTCTGCGTTTTTGGGTCTGGCATTCTGCATCTTCCTTTTCACAATACCCCACAGATTTTCTATGGGGCTAAGGTCAGGGGAGTTGGCGGGCCAATTTAGAACAGAAATACCATGGTCCGTAAACCAGGCACGGGTAGATTTTGCGTGTGTGCAGGCGCCAAGTCCTGTTGGAACTTGAAATCTCCATCTCCATAGAGCAGGTCAGCAGCAGGAAGCATGAAGTGCTCTAAAACTTGCTGGTAGACGGCTGCGTTGACCCTGGATCTCAGGAAACAGAGTGGACCGACACCAGCAGATGACATGGCACCCCAAACCATCACTGATGGTGGAAACTTTACACTAGACTTCAGGCAACGTGGATCCTGTGCCTCTCCTGTCTTCCTCCAGACTCTGGGACCTCGATTTCCAAAGGAAATGCAAAATTTGCATGGTTGGGTGATGGTTTGGGGTGCCATGTCATCTGCTGGTGTCGGTCCACTCTGTTTCCTGAGATCCAGGGTCAACGCAGCCGTCTACCAGCAAGTTTTAGAGCACTTCATGCTTCCTGCTGCTGACCTGCTCTATGGAGATGGAGATTTCAAGTTCCAACAGGACTTGGCGCCTGCACACAGCGCAAAATCTACCCGTGCCTGGTTTACGGACCATGGTATTTCTGTTCTAAATTGGCCCGCCAACTCCCCTGACCTTAGCCCCATAGAAAATCTGTGGGGTATTGTGAAAAGGAAGATGCAGAATGCCAGACCCAAAAACGCAGAAGAGTTGAAGGCCACTATCAGAGCAACCTGGGCTCTCATAACACCTGAGCAGTGCCAGAAACTCATCGACTCCATGCCACGCCGCATTAACGCAGTAATTGAGGCAAAAGGAGCTCCAACCAAGTATTGAGTATTGTACATGCTCATATTTTTCATTTTCATACTTTTCAGTTGGCCAACATTTCTAAAAATCCCTTTTTTGTATTAGCCTTAAGTAATATTCTAATTTTGTGACACACGGAATTTTGGATTTTCATTTGTTGCCACTTCAAATCATCAAAATTAAATGAAATAAACATTTGAATGCATCAGTCTGTGTGCAATGAATAAATATAATGTACAAGTTACACCTTTTGAATGCAATTACTGAAATAAATCAAGTTTTTCAAAATATTCTAATTTACTGGCTTTTACCTGTATATACACACACACGCATATATACACACACATGTATATATATATATATATATATATATATATATATATATATACCTGTATATACACACACATACATATATACACACATATAGATATATATACACACGTATATATACTCACACACACATATATATATAAACACACACACACACATACATATATAAACATATACACACACACACACACACACACACACGTGTATATATATATATATATATATGTGTATTTATACCTGTGTGTGTATGTATGTATATATATATATATATATATATTTCTGCGCGCCACACCATGACTGTCTCCAGGAAATGCTGCATTCATAAGTCACTTCACTTGACCTTATGTGGCCAGGTCAGGCGTGGAGAGGGCAGGACGTGAGGTGACGTACGCACGCTTCTACTAAAGTTTTATCAGCAACAGAAGAGAGAAGACAGCTCATTAGAATTTTTAAATATTTCTTGTCATGTTTTTTGCACACTTGTTGTGTCTCCCAGAGCGTCCATCAAAAAACACACGCACGTGTGTCACATGCAAAATAAACAAGGACTTCTTTCTCCCCACGTGCCACAAACAGCTTGTAGTCCTGTGAGAAATATTGAATATATTTATATAGATAGTTATTCTTTTTTTATTTGACTTTTGAACCTGTGTGTAATTTTATTACATTCACATTAAAAAAAACAGAAAATGCATGTAATCCAAATATTTTTTTTACGAGTAGTTTTGTAAAAAAATAAAAAAATAAAAACCAATTATGTTTAAATATATTAGAATGATATACTATACTGTGGCAATGTACAAATGTCAACACTCTAAAGTGGATAGTGCATCCTCCCAATTTATAATATAATTGATTATTTCTTGCCACACTCCATACTGTAACACACCACATATTTGTCAATAATTACAAAAAGTCATTATAATCCTGATCTTTAACTGTTAATAAAATATTCCACGCCCTATAAAGAGCATAATATTAGGAACAGCTGGAAGTAAAAAAAAAAAAAAAAAAAGGTCATTAGTAAAATAAGGCATAGTTCATTTGGTTGTGTTACTCGGATGGACTTTCACCTTTAAAAACATTACAATATTACATTCAACAGTCCCAATGTTGTAATGAACACACTACAGGGGATCCATAGCACATCATTATCACATTTTTATCATACGTTTGATATTCATGTCATTTGGGTACGACAAACTCAATTTCTTCCAGCTCCTAACGAGCAATCATACAATCAGAAAGGGGGTTGCGACTCACGTCTCGTAGAGGTGTCCACCCTCCACGCGCTGCTCCACAAAGGCCAACTGGCGCACGTGCAGCGTGGAGTGCGGGAAGGCGGCGTGCATCCAGGGCAGCCCCAGCACCGACATCAGGATGTTGATGAGGCCCGACAGCATCAGGTCCCAGTGGTACGACGTGCCCTTCAGCAGCCTGCAACGTCAACATCGCGCTTTGAAATGACGACGGCCCGGATTTACCTTACAGACAGCATGGGGGTGATGAATAGAACGCTGCTTAACATATCACAGCAATCCACCATATACAGGTAAAAGCCAGTAAATTAGAATATTTTGAAAAACTTGATTTATTTCAGTAATTGCATTCAAAAGGTGTAACTTGTACATTATATGTATTCATTGCACACAGACTGATGCATTCAAATGTTTATATCATTTAATTTTGATGATTTGAAGTGGCAACAAATGAAAATCCAAAATTCCGTGTGTCACAAAATTAGAATATTACTTAAGGCTAATACAAAAAAGGGATTTTTAGAAATGTTGGCCAACTGAAAAGTATGAAAATGAAAAATATGAGCATGTACAATACTCAATACTTGGTTGGAGCTCCTTTTGCCTCAATTACTGCGTTAATGCGGCGTGGCATGGAGTCGATGAGTTTCTGGCACTGCTCAGGTGTTATGAGAGCCCAGGTTGCTCTGATAGTGGCCTTCAACTCTTCTGCCTTTTTGGGTCTGGCATTCTGCATCTTCCTTTTCACAATATCCCACAGATTTTCTATGGGGCTAAGGTCAGGGGAGTTGGCGGGCCAATTTAGAACAGAAATACCATGGTCCGTAAACCAGGCACGGGTAGATTTTGCGCTGTGTGCAGGCGCCAAGTCCTGTTGGAACTTGAAATCTCCATCTCCATAGAGCAGGTCAGCAGCAGGAAGCATAAAGTGCTCTAAAACTTGCTGGTAGACGGCTGCGTTGACCCTGGATCTCAGGAAACAGAGTGGACCGACACCAGCAGATGACATGGCACCCCAAACCATCACTGATGGTGGAAACTTTACACTAGACTTCAGGCAACGTGGATCCTGTGCCTCTCCTGTCTTCCTCCAGACTCTGGGACCTCGATTTCCAAAGGAAATGCAAAATTTGCATGGTTGGGTGATGGTTTGGGGTGCCATGTCATCTGCTGGTGTCGGTCCACTCTGTTTCCTGAGATCCAGGGTCAACGCAGCCGTCTACCAGCAAGTTTTAGAGCACTTCATGCTTCCTGCTGCTGACCTGCTCTATGGAGATGGAGATTTCAAGTTCCAACAGGACTTGGCGCCTGCACACAGCGCAAAATCTACCCGTGCCTGGTTTACGGACCATGGTATTTCTGTTCTAAATTGGCCCGCCAACTCCCCTGACCTTAGCCCCATAGAAAATCTGTGGGGTATTGTGAAAAGGAAGATGCAGAATGCCAGACCCAAAAACGCAGAAGAGTTGAAGGCCACTATCAGAGCAACCTGGGCTCTCATAACACCTGAGCAGTGCCAGAAACTCATCGACTCCATGCCACGCCGCATTAACGCAGTAATTGAGGCAAAAGGAGCTCCAACCAAGTATTGAGTATTGTACATGCTCATATTTTTCATTTTCATACTTTTCAGTTGGCCAACATTTCTAAAAATCCCTTTTTTGTATTAGCCTTAAGTAATATTCTAATTTTGTGACACACGGAATTTTGGATTTTCATTTGTTGCCACTTCAAATCATCAAAATTAAATGAAATAAACATTTGAATGCATCAGTCTGTGTGCAATGAATAAATATAATGTACAAGTTACACCTTTTGAATGCAATTACTGAAATAAATCAAGTTTTTCAAAATATTCTAATTTACTGGCTTTTACCTGTATATATATACAGTACATACATATATATAGATATATAGAAAAAAAAATATATATATATACACATATATACATATGTACACAAACATATACATATATACACAAACATATATATATACACACATATATACATATACATATATACACGAAAAGTATGTGGGCTTGTATTAAGCCTCAGGGAGTTGAACGCCCCTGCCTTACATAGTTCCGGGTCACCCATGGGCAAGGTGCAGCACCCGAATGGCCCCCCTCATCAGGTCTACGATACCCCCCATGAAAAACACAAAGAGAAGATGCGTTACCCGGCCCGGAGGAAGCCCGGGGCCCTCCTCCAGAGCTAGGCCCGGAGGCAGGGCTCGTCAGCGAGCGCCTGGTGGCCGGGCTAGCCACGGAGCCCGCCCGGGCACAGCCCGAAGAAGCTACGTGGACACACCATCTTCTCCACCACGTAGGCCCACCACCCGCGGTCGGAACCAGTGGGGTCGGGTGCGCTGCCAAGTGGATGGCAGTGAAAGTGGAGGCTCCAGACGGACCAATTCGGGGCAGCAGAGGCTGACTTTCGGGACGTGGAACGTCTCTACACTGGTGGGGAAGGAGCCTGAGCTGGTGCGAGAGGTGGAGCGCTACCGGTTGGATCTGGTGGGGCTTACCTCTACGCATAGCAAGGGCTCTGAAACCACACTCCTGGACAAGGGATGGACCTTGTTCACTTCTGGAGTTGCTCAGGGTGTGAGGGCCCAGGCGGGTGTGGGGATACTCACGAGTCCCCGGCTGAGTGCCTGTACGTTGGAGTTCACCCCAGTGGACAAGAGGGTCGCCTCCCTTTGCCTTAGGGTTGGAGGGGGTAAAACTCTGACTGTTGTTTGTGCGTATGCACCAAACAAGATGTCAGAGTATTCGGCCTTCTTGGATACCTTGCATGGGGTCCTGTATGGGGCGCCAGCAGGGGATTCCATAGTCTTGCTGGGGGACTTCAACACGCACGTGGGCAATGACAGTGATACTTGGACTGGCGTGGTTGGGAGGAACGGTCTCCCTGTTCTGAACCTGAGTGGTGGATTGTTATTGGACTTCTGTGCTAGTCACGGACTTGCGATAACAAACACCATGTTCAAGCATAAGGATGCTCATAGGTGTACCTGGTACCAGAGCACCCTAGGCCAAAGATCAATGATCGCTTTTGTAATTGTATCAGCTGATCTGAGGCCGTATGTTTTGGACACTCGGGTGAAGAGAGGGCCTGAACTGTCAACTGATCATCATCTGGTGGTGAGTTGGGTCAGATGGCGGGGGAAACCTCGGGACAGACCTGGCAAACCCAAGCGTGTAGTGCGGGTGAACTGGGAACGTTTGGAGGAGTCCTCTGTCCGGAAGAACTTCAACTCCCACCTCCGGCGGGATTTATCTGCCATCCCTGTGGAGGTTGGGGACATTGAACAGGAATGGGCATTGTTCAAAGCTTCTATTGCTAAAGCTGCAGCTGCGAGCTGTGGCCAGAAGGTCTTAGGTGCCTCAAGGGGCGGTAACCCTCGAACGCCCTGGTGGACAGTGGTGGTCAGGGAAGCCGTCCGACTGAAGAAGGAGTCCTACCGGGATATGTTATCCCAGGGCACTCCGGAGGCAGTTGCAAGGTACCGACAGGCCCGAAGGGCAGCGGCCGTGGCTGTGGACGAGGCTAAGCAGAGGGTGTGGGAGCAGTTCAGGGAATCCATGGAGAAGGACTATCGGGCGGAACCAAAGCTGTTCTGGAAGACCATACGGCACCTAAGGAGGGGGAAGCAGGGAACCATCCAAGCTGTGTACGGCAAGGATGGGACTTTGCTGACTTCAAGTGAGGAAGTCGTAGGGCGTTGGAAAGAGCACTTTGAGGAACTCCTGAACCCAAATACATCAGACACACCTTCCCTGATAGGAGCAGAGCCTGAGGATAATGGGGGATCGACGTCGATCTCTCGGAGTGAAGTCACTGAGGTAGTTAGACAACTCCACGGTGGCAAAGCTCCGGGGGTTGACGAGATCCGTCCAGAAATGCTGAAGGCTCTGGGTGTTGATGGGCTGTCTTGGTTGATACGCCTTTTCAACATTGCGTGGAAGTCTGGGACAATGCCGAGGGATTGGCAGACTGGGGTGGTGGTTCCCCTTTTCAAAAAGGGGGACCAGAGGGTGTGTGCTAATTACAGGGGTATCACACTACTCAGCCTCCCTGGGAAAGTTTACGCCAAGGTACTGGAAAGAAGGGTCCGGCCGATAGTCGAACCTCAGATTCAAGAGGAGCAATGTGGATTCCGTCCTGGTCGTGGAACAACTGACCAGCTTTTTACTCTTGCGGGAATCCTGGAGAACGCCTGGGAGTATGCCTATCCAGTCTACATGTGCTTTGTGGATTTGGAGAAGGCGTATGACCGGGTACCCCGGGAGATCTTGTGGGAGGTGCTGAGGGAGTACGACGTGAGGGGAACCCTGCTGAGGGCCATCCAATCTCTGTACAACCAAAGCAAGAGTTGTGTCCGGGTGCTTGGATGTAAGTGGGATCCGTTTCCAGTGGGGGTTGGTCTCCGCCAGGGCTGCACTCTGTCACCTATCCTGTTTGTGATTTTCATGGACAGGATTTCTAGGCATGGTCGTGGCCATGGCGGAGAGGGTATACGTCTCGGGGGGCTAAAGGTTTGTCTGTTTGTCTGTTTGCAGATGATGTGGTCCTGATGGCACCTTCGGTTCGTGACCTTCAGCTCTCACTGGATCGGTTCGCAGCAGAGTGTTCGGCGGCTGGAATGAGGATCAGCATCTCCAAATCTGAGGTCATGTTTCTCAGCAGGAAACCGATGGTTTGTACAGTCCAGGTAGAGGACGAGACTCTGTCCCAGGTGGAGGAGTTTAAGTATCTCGGGGTCTTGTTCACGAGTGAGGGAAAGATAAAGAAGGAAATCAGCTGGAGAACGGGAGAAGCTGGGGCAGTATTGCAGTCTCTCTGCCGCACTGTTGTGACGAAACGAGAGCTGAGCCAGAAGGCAAAGCTCTTGGTCTACCGAGCTATCTACATTCCTACTCTCACCTACGGTCATGAAGTGTGGGTCATGACCGAAAGAATAAGATTGCGGATACAAGCGGCCGAAATGAGTTTCCTCAGAAGGGTGGCTGGCATCTCCCTTAGAGATAAGGTGAGAAGTTCAGTCACCCGAGAGAGACTCGGAGTAGAGCCGCTGCTCCTTCGCTTGGAAAGGAGCCAGCTTAGGTGGTTCGGGCATCTCGTGCGGATGCCTCACGAGCGTCTCCCTAGGGAGGTCCTCGTTGCACGTCCCACTGGGAGGAGACCCCGCGGCAGGCCAAGGACCAGATTGAGGGATTACATCTACTCTCTGGCCTGGGAACGCTTCGGGATTCCCCAGGAGGAAGTTGCTAATGTTGCTCTGGAGAGGGAAGTCTGGGGGTCTCTGCTGGAGCTGTTGTCCCCGCGACCCGATTCCGGATAAGCGGTTGAAGATGGATGGATGGATGGATATATACACGTACATATATATAGGCATACATATATACATACATACATACTGTATATATACATATACATATACATATATATACATACATATACAGTATATACATACATATATACACATACATATATATACATACATACATACATATATATACACATACATATATATACATATATACATACATACATATACACATATATACACACATACATATACACGTTTATACACACATACAAATATACATATATACATACATACATATACACATATATACATACATACATATACACATATATACATACATACATATACACATATATATATTCATATATATATATATATATATATATATATATATATATATATATATATATATATATATACACACATACATATTCATTTCTATGTATATATATATATATATATGTATATATAAATATTTGAATATGGCGTCCTCTGCTGCGTTGATTTTGTTGCGAGCATTTACTCGTCTATCAGCAATCACACACAAAAAAAGTAGACAACCTTCTCAAGTTTAGTTCTTGAAACTCAACTTGAATTTCTCTGTCGGTCGCAGGAAGAATAAAAGTAACTTGTTCATATGTTTGTATAGACAATGATATTTCTACTATGACTGGGGTTAAAATGTCATCCTGTTACCTAAATTGTTATTTTTTTTTAAAGTTTTTTGTTTTTATTTTATCATTTTGTATTTGTTGTTGAATTAGTGTAATGTACTTAGTGTCAAGTTATATTAGCACATTAGCTATATTTAATCTATTTGCTAATTCTATGCTAAAAATCACTCCTGTTACAGCCAGTCCTGTTACTCAAATGAGTAATTTTCAGCTAGTAAACAATGTACAAACATGACATAAAGTTTTTTGGTATGCCTCCACGTATGTCAAAATGACAGATAGCTACTGTAAATACAGTAAAATCATTCTTGCGGCTGCATAAAAAAAAACCTATCACTAAATATTGGCTCAAAAAAGAGCTCTCCTGCTCTTATTTATTAATAGGGCTGTGAATCTTTGGGCACCACACTTTTCGATTTGATTCTCGGGGATACCGATTCGATTCAGAGTCGATTCTCGATTCAAAATCAATACTTTTTTTTTAATAACATTGGGTTCCAGTTCTATGATTAACTACATTCCTCCATAAAATAACTACATTCCTCCAGCTCTGATCAATTTCTATATTACTTAAAAGAAAACTGGTTTTGTTGAATAAAATTCTACCCAAACATTTAATAAAGTCAAATATAAATAAGAAAACAAGAGAAGTATCCAACACTTCTCTTTTCTAAAGTAAATATGTACAGCAGATTTAGATTATCTACATTAACAATATGATTTGTCTGAGTGTCTGGACATGACAGATTTAAAAAAAATAAAAAAATAAAAGTAAATCAAAAATATATATTTTTTTAAAATCGATTAAGAATCAATACAAAAATATTTTTTTTATGAAGAAAATATTCATTCATATTCATCTGCGATTAATCGCGATTAATTTTGAGTGAACTATGAACAAACGTTCCCACTAAAGTGTGAGCCTGTGCAATTGCGCACTGCTAATGTGTCCTCTGCGCACAGCAAATCTATGCCACGCACAAAATCAAATAAAAATTAAAGCTGCAAGCAGCGTTGGACGGGCCCGCGTATTTGGCAGGTGCTAGTCCTAAGTGTCCCAATACTTTTGTCTACTTTTAGTCTGAAGTGTCCCAAGACTTTAGTCTAGTGTACCTACCTTGTCTGCATTGTGTGGGCACGTTGGTGCTTCCTGCTTTTGAGCAGCCATCTTAAAAAAACAGCACCGCGGGAGCATCAGCGCAGCGGGTCTTTGAAGGCTCATAAAATCAAAACCGGAGCAGTTCTGTTGTTGTATTCACAAGGGTTCAATCTCTCTCCTGTGTTATTTTGAAGGCGAAACGACAAACGCGCTCAGAGGAGTTCGTTTTTGAAGGAAGGTGACTGGTTTTAAAAAAAAAAAATTTTTGAAGGGGGAATAGCAAACTTCCTGTTGATTTTTGATGGGGGTTGTCAATTTATGAAATGTAGGTCTAAGTGAGACCTACATAGAGGTTTATGTTTCATGTCTCTCCGATCAGATTTTTCATCCGAGGAGCAGTTTTTTGTGCGTTTTATTAAAAAATTGCTGTAGAGCACAATTTTTAGATTTGGGGTTAGGTTTTTTCATTAGATCACAGTTTTAGCCAGTCCTGATGTGCGTGTTAAGTTTGGTGAGTTTTGAAGCATGTTAAGAGGGTCAAATTAGAGCTCAAAGAGGCAAAAGTGACTGATTTTACTAAAATTTAGTGTTGAAGGGGGAATAGCAAACTTCCTGTAGATTTTTGGCCGAGGAAATAAATTATTAAAATTTAAGTCTAAGTGAGACCTACATAGAGGTTTTTGTTTCATGTCTCTACGACATTCGTACTGGGAGTTAGAAAAAGTTTACTTGGTAGGGGGCACTAGAGCGCAATTTTGAGTTTTGGGGTTTGGTATTTTTACCAAAGAGTTTTGTTCGAGTTTTTTTATGTGTGCGTAAAATTTGGTGAGTTTTGAAGCATGTTAAGGGGGTCAAAGTAGTGCGCAAAGCTGCGGAATAAGAAAGAATAATAATAATAAAACCAACGAAATTCAATAGGTCCTTATGTCCCATTGCATAAGGACTCCCTGTGGGAGTCCTTTTGCAATGGGCCATTGCGGGCCCTAAAAAACAAGTGCCTCTTTTTAGGAAGGGGAACTGGAGGGTGTGTTCCAACTATCGTGGATCACACTCCTCAGCCTTCCCGGTAAGGTCTATTCAGGTGTACTGGAGAGGAGGCTACGCTGGATAGTCGAACCTCGGATTCAGGAGGAACAGTGTGGTTTTTGTCCTGGTCGTGGAACGGTAGACCAGCTCTATACTCTCGGCAGGGTCTATTAGGGTGCATGGGAGTTTGCCCAACCAGTCTACATGTGCTTTGTGGACTTGGAGAAGGCATTCGATCGTGTCCCTCGGGAAGTCCTGTGGGGAGTGCTCAGAGAGTATGGGGTATCGGACTGTCTGATTGTGGCGGTCCGCTCCCTGTATGATCAGTGTCAGAGCTTGGTCCGCATTGCCGGCAGTAAGTCGGACACGTTTCTAGTGAGGGTTGGACTCCGCCAAGGCTGCCCTTTGTCACCGATTCTGTTCATAACTTTTATGGACAGAATTTCTAGGCACAGTCAAGGCGTTGAGGGATCCCCCGGGAGGAGCTGGACGAAGTGGCTGGGGAGAGGGAAGTCTGGGCTTCTCTGCTTAGGCTGCTGCCCCCGCGACCCGACCTCGGATAAGCGGAAGAAAATGGATGGATGGAAGTGCATAACAATTTTAAATGTAATGTGTGCTTATTCTACTGTAATTTATTAAGAATCTTAATTTATAAATATTAATCATAAAATGCTGTTATTATATTAAATAAGTACTAATAAAAGGATATATTTTACAAACAGAAAGTTACAGGAATGTACACGTGATCCCATGCTTACATCTCATTGTGCAAAATGTGAATGTTTGAGGGAACTAAATGTGATCTCTGAAAGGGGTACACGCCATTTCCAAAGCAGGACCCCCACCCAGACATACAATACGAGTCCACACCTCATGAAAAACAATATTTGTCCTTGTAAGTGGGCCAAAACATTTATATTAGAAAATAATCTCATGGAAATGACTGCTGTCATTTGATTATAATAATAAGGCATTTAACTTGTTATTTAGTCAGGTTTGGGACAGGTGTGCTGCTGGTGTGGCCATAGTGTGCACGTCTGATGTCGCTCACATGAATGCTCAAGGAGTTTTTGCGTTTGCACAGACACATGAAAAATTAGAGCATGGGTGTCAAACTCTGGCCCGCGGGCCAAATTTGACCCGCCGTGCAATTTCACTTGGCCCGTGAGGCGATATCAAGTTAACACTAGAGCTGGCCCGCTGATCATATACAGCGGCGGTGCCGCGGTACACCGCTAATTCTCATCCTTGCCAAAACCTCCCGGGAGACCCCCAAATTTCAGTCCCCCTCCCGAGAATTGCAACGTCCCCTTTTCGTCCAGTCCAACAAGTGCTGGCCCAGTTACATAATATGTGCGGCTATGGCACGCACACAGAAGTGAATGCAACGCATA
Organism: Nerophis lumbriciformis; assembly: GCF_033978685.3. Taxonomy (NCBI): domain Eukaryota; kingdom Metazoa; phylum Chordata; class Actinopteri; order Syngnathiformes; family Syngnathidae; genus Nerophis; species Nerophis lumbriciformis. The sequence continues at coordinate 6,178,406 of NC_084576.2, forward strand.
CTTGATCTTCAGCGATACAGGTTACACTGAGGGTGCCAGTATAAAAAAAACTTTAACACTGTTAGAAATACACGCCACACTGTGAATCCACACCAAACAAGAATGACAAACACATTTTGAGAGAACATCCGCACAGTAACACAACATAATATGAAATATGAAATCCGTGTTGCAGTCTGCAGGTGTACCTAATGTTGTGGCCCAGCAGCGACTGCAGCACAGATTTCACATTTCATTCATTCACAACTCCTCCAACACGAACATGATTGTTTTTGCACTTTTGGCTTCTTATTAAATAACTTTTTCAAATAGATTCAATCTTGCACGTGGAAACTTTAAGTGTGGGCTTTCGTTGATATAACACTCCCGTCAGGAGGTGCATTCTACGCCGGGTGTGCATTATCCGGCACAACACCTGAAGAGTTAGTACTGCAAAGGGTTCTGGGTATTTGCTCTGTTGTGTTTATGTTGTGTTACTGTGCGGATGTTCTCCCAAAATGTGTTTGTCATTCTTGTTTGGTGTGGATTCACAGTGTGGCTTATATTTCCACCATAGTTAAAGTTGCTTATACGGCCACCCTCGGTGTAAACTGTATCGCTGAAGATCAAGTATGCACTGCATTCACGTGTGTGTGCGTACAGAAGCCGCACATATCTTGTGACTGGGTGTGCACATTGTTAGAAGGGATGAAAAGCGGACGTGACGTCAGCTCGTAGAGGACGTTGAAAGCAGTGCCTGTAAGGCACGCCCCCAAGACTGTGGGCTACGAGATATAATGACTGATGAACACCTTTGTTCGATAATGAAGGTTGCCTCAGCTCAAAGCCTGAGCCCCGACATTAATGAACTAGCATCCAAGAAAAGATGGCAGGTATCTGGCTTGGGCACATCAGATTAGATCAGTGTGTTGCAAACTGAGCAGTTTAAAGCCCTGAATGGTTGGTTTATTCATTATTTTATTTTCAAATGTATTAGCCTGTGGAAACAGTTAATGTTGATATTTACCTCAGAAGGCTGCAAATAGAAAAGAGGCATTCAATTTATATTTAAATTGTATTTCATATGCCATTGATATTTTTAGGGCCCGCATGGCCCATTGCAAAAGGACTCCCACAGGGAGTCCTTTTGCAATGGGACATAAGGACCTATTGTATTTGTAAGGTTTTATCTTTATTATTATTATTCTTCCGCTTCTTTGCGCTATAATTTGACCCCCTTAGCATGCTTCAAAACTCACCAAATTTTACACACACATCAGTAATAAACGCCAGAACGTTTTACCAAAAAACCAAACCCCAAAACTCAAAATTGCGCTCTAGCGCCCCCTAGGAAAAAAAAAACTAGACTGCCTGTAACTCCCACTAGGAAGGTCGGAAAGACATGAAACAAAATTCTCTATGTAGGTCTGAATCAGACCTAACTTTCATAATGGTACATTCTCGGGCTAAAATAAACAGGAAGTTGGCAATTCCCCCTTCAAGACAAAAAAGTACTAAAAACAGTCACTTTTGCCTCTTTGAGCTGTAATTTGACCCCCTTAACATGCTTCAAAACTCACCAAACTGAACACACACATCAGGACTGGCAAAAACTGTGATCTAATGAAGAACCCTAACCCCAAATCTAAACATTGTGCTCTACAGCAATTTTTTAATAAAACGCACAAAAAACTGCTCCTCGGATGAACAATCGGACAAAACTGCCTGTAACTCCCACTGGGAAGGTCGGAGAGAGATGAAACAAAAACCTCTATGTAGGTCTCCCTTAGACCTACATTTCATAAATTGACAACCCCCAGCAAAAATCAACAGGAAGTTTGCTATTCCCCCTTCAACACAACATTTTTGTAAAAACCCGTCACCTTTCTTCAAACATTATCTCCTCTGAGCGCGTTTGTTGTTTCGGCTTCAAACTTACTCAGGAGAGAGATTGAACCCTTCTGATTAAAAGTTGGTGAAAGAGTTGTGATACCTGCTCCGGTTTTGATTTTATGACCCTTCAAAGACCCGCTGCACTGATGCTCCTGCGGTGCTGTTTTTTTAAGATGGCTGCTCAAAAGCAGGAAGCACCAACGTGCCCACACAATGCAGACAAGGTAGGTACACTAGACAAAAGTCTTGGGACACTTCAGACTAAAAGTAGACAAAAGTATTGGGACACTTAGGACTAGCACCTGCCAAATACGCGGGCCCGTCCAACGCTGCTTGCAGCTTTAATTTTATTTGTATTATTATTTGAAACTCGATTTTGCATGTCACTATAAAGTTATATAAGCCTTGCTTGTTCAATATTCAATGCAAAACTTGTTTGGGTCCCTATTAAAAGGTTAATTTGTTCAACCTTGGCCCGCAGCTTTGTTCAGTTTTATATTTTGGCCCACTCTGTGTTTGAGTTTGACACCCCTGCATTAGAGGGAACATTGACCGCGATTTGATTTGATTTTAATTTTAATTTGATTCCTTTGACAGTAAAGTAAGGTTTTATCCTCTTTTGCGGTGTTTTGTGTTGAAATTATGATTTTCTTCTTTAGTTTTCTACATTTTCCAGCGTCCAGTATTACATGGAGCCCAAGCGGACACGAGTGCCAGATAAAATCAAATCCCCTGGCGGCCTTCGTGGCCTATCGTGCTCGTGCAGAAGCACCAGCGTCCGGCCATTCGCTGTTTGGCCCTCCGGTGAGGTCCGCCGCGTCGGGAGCATCCAATTAACTCTGACAAAATACGGAAGATAAGAGCCAGGCAGCGGTCGGCCGTCACGACGAGGGACGCCGCACGCGCCGCACGCGCCGCACGCGCTGCTTGAAATGCGAAAGTCCTGTTTTGGCCGCGAGGCTCCTCCACTCAGATGTCAAAGTTTCTGGTTCACTCGCCAGCTGTCCCTACGCGGGTGGGTCAGCGCTTCCTGATCAAGGCTCAGCGCATCCCCGAAGGTTCTTTCCACGGGTCAGCTGAGATGATTAACATTCCGCCGTTAATTCATGGAAGTCACACGTGTGCGTACCTGTTCTCTGGCGCGTTGGTCAGCGACACCACAATGTTCTGGTCGATGAAGATGAGGAGGGCCAGTAGGAAGCCCAGGCCCATGGCGCTGAGCACGTTCAGGGCCGACAGGCGCTCGAAGGGGGCCACTTTGAAGAAGGGCCGGTCGTGAACTTTGAAGACTGGAACTGAACGGACAAGAAGAAATAAAATGACAACGCCATCGACGAACGTCTGTCACATGACACCATTCATTTATTTCCTGTCTTAATTTGAAACATGATATTTTACTTCCTCTGTGTCTATTAGAGATGCGCGGTTTGCGGACACAACCGCGGAGTCCGCGGATTATCCGCGGATCGGGCGGATGAAATTAAAAACAATAAGATTTTATCCGCTCGCGGGTCGGGTCGGGCGGATTAATTAGATATTTTTTTTATTTTTTTATTTTTTTGGCGGGTGGCAGTTAAACCAATTCGGAAATATATATACATAATTAAATGTTGTTACCCACATACGAAAAACGAGCAGGCACCTGCTGCATATGCCACAACAGAAGAAAAAAAAAGAAAAGAGATGGACACTTTTACGGAGCGGAGAAGGGACGCCTCGCCGGGGTCCGGGACCGAGGCCCCTTCCCCCGAGAGGGCCCCACCGGGAGCCGTAGCTGAGGCGATCCGCGAGAAGGGCCCGACGCACGTCCAGGGTCACTACCGCGCCCACCGCACCGACACCCCGCCTCGTCCGCTTTCGCAGTGCGCTCACGAAAGGGGTGGGGCTCACCCTGGTTGATATAGAGAGCAGGACGGTGGCCATGGAATTTCATTTAAGGTTTGTGATAAACCATCAAACTCATTCGTTAAAAGGACTCTATAGTAATATAAAGCAAATTTTTCTGGACATTATCATGCAAGAAAAGTTTATTTTTGGGATCGCGATCACCGCGTAATGATTTTTAAAGGTTGCATTACATTATTAACTGTCCCATGTGATCAGCCAGTGCGATTGGAAGTCCATGCTCAATTATTGCCTCCGTAAATAAAACTTCGGCATTTATCACATCCAAAGAATCTGTTTGGGCGACGAAAAACGTTGAAAGTTTTCCACTTGTATCGCTAGCAACGGCATTAGACTTGTGTTTTTTTGTCCCAACGTGGTCTTTTATATCGCTAATTCCTCCGTGTCCGATCGAAAAATCTTGTCTGCACAAGGTGCAATTCGCGTAGTTTTCACCCTTTTTTTTTTTTTTTAATTAATATTAGATATATAACAACGGGCGGATGGCGGGCGGGTGCAGTTCTGATCAAACGTTACATCGGGTGGATGGCGGATGGTTGACGACTTTCTGACGCGGTTGCGGATGAAATAAATTGCCTATCCGCGCATCTCTAGTGTCTATTCTCTATTAATGATGTTCCATTATTTTCACATTTAGGGCACTATTTTCAATTAGGGTTTTGTGTCACGCTCCTCATGTACTGAGTCAACTAAAGCACAACATATAAACATGTAGTCAAATAAACACTCAACAAATAGTCAAATAAACAAAAAACATCAAATAATAAACATTTGGTCAAATAAAATGTTTAGTCAAAAAAATATTTAGTTAGATAATAAATAAACATATAATCAAATAATAAATGAACATATAGTCAAAATGTTTAGTCAAATAATACATAAACATATAGTAACACAATAAACATGTAGTCAAACAATAAACAAATATACTGTAGTCAAATAATAAATAAACAAATCGTCAAATAATAAATAAACGTAAGGTCAAACAATAAATAAACATAAGGTCAAATGATAAACATACACATGTATAATCAAATAATAAACATATCTTAAAATAATGAATACATGTATAGTAAAACAAAAAAACAACAACTATATAGTCAAATAACAAATAAACATATTGAAATAATAAAGATAAAGTCAAATGATAAACATGTAGTCAGATAATACATTAACATATAGTCAAATAATAAAGATATAGTCAAACACATTAACATATAGTCAAATGACAAATAGACATATTGTCAAATAATAATAAATAAAAATGTAGTCAAATAAAATGTTTAGTCCAATAATAAATAAACATTTAGTCAAACAATAAACAAACATATACTGTCATCAAGTAATAAATAAACGTAAAGTCAAATAATAAATAAATGTAAGGTCAAATGATAAACAAAGATATAGTCAAATGGTAAACATTTTAGTCAAATAATAAACATACAATCAAAAAATAAATACAAATATAGTCAAATACTAAATAAATACTGTATATAGCAAAATAACAAATAGTCAAACAGTTAGGAACAAGCAAAAAGAACTACAATGCGGACCTGATCCGAATTGCATTTTTGGCAGCAGTGTAAACAAAACACGGGCAATAAAATTTAGTATTTCAGACTCTCATTTCTGTTACTTGTGTTGAGTTTATGTACGATTGTATTACATGTTGTTCCTTTGGATGAAAGTTAATCTTCTTTTAGTCCTAAAAATCCTCAAAGACTTGCCAAGTCAAATTTGAAGTCAGTCAGGCGTGTCCAAAGTGTGGACTACTGTGTGGGTATATATATATATATATATATATATATATATATATATATATATATATATATATATATATATATATGTATATATATATATATATGTATATATATATATATTTGACGTCACTATGGGAAGTTTTGACGGAGCAGAAACGTGTGAACTCGTTGGGAGTTTCCTCCTCTCCCAGCTCGCTAGCCTCAATCTGAACCTTGGTATTTACCGTGATGACGGACTGGCAGTGTGTCGCGCCTCGCCAAGGAGCAGCGAGAATACCAAGAAGCGCATATGCCAAATTTTCAAAGAGAACGGCCTACGGATCACGATTGAAGCCAACAAGCAAACCGTCAACTTCCTTGACGTCACTTTCAACCTGAGAAATAACAGCTACCAACCATTCACGAAACCCAACACAACACTCCAATACGTGCACCATGACAGCAACCACCCACCCACCACCACGAAAAGAATACCTACCGGAATCAATAAAAGGCTATCGATGCTGTCATCTAGCAAAGCTGAATTTGACCAAGCAACCCCCCCGTACCAAAAAGCCCTTGATGAAAGCGGATACAATTTCACCCTCACCTATGAACCCACGCCAGGAAACCAGCCAAAAAAGAACAGAAAACGAAACGACATCATCTGGTACAACCCCCCATACAGCAAAAACGTCTCAACAAACATTGGACACAAATTCCTCAATCTGATTGACAAACACTTTCCCAAAGACAACACCCTAAGAAAAGTATTCAACAAGAACAACATTAAATTGAGCTACAGCTGCATGAACAATATACGACAAATCATCTCAAACCACAACAAAACAATTGCAAATGAGCCGTCGACCCCCAGACAGAGCGACTCCAAAATCAACAAAGCATGTAACTGTCGAAAGAAACCTGATTGCCCCCTCAACGGGGGGTGCTTACAAACATCAGTTGTCTACCAATCTAAGGTAATACGCAAGGACATTAACACATCCGACACATATGTAGGATTAACCGAGGGTGAATTCAAAACCAGATGGAACAATCACAAGGCTTCTTTCAGGAACAAAAACCTGCGAAATACCACAGAACTCAGCAAACACATTTGGGACCTCAAAGACAATAATGTTGAATATTCAATAACATGGCAAATTCTTGCATCCAGCACACCTTACAATAGCGGTAATAAAAGATGCAACCTATGCTTGAAAGAGAAACTGTTTATTATTTACCGTCCAAACCTGTCATCCCTCAACAAGGGCAGCGAAATTGTAACAGCATGCCGCCATAGACGGAAACACCTCCTAGGTAACACATGAGCCAATCACCACGCCCCTAGGCCAGCCTGTACCCACCCACTCTGTGCCCTATATAAACCATGGTATGCGAATGCTCCCATTAAAATCTCCTGATGATTGAGGGTACCCCCCCCTCATGAAACAGGCCTGTAGAGATGAAATAGTCTTGTGATTTTTTTCCCACACATACATATATATATATATATATATATATATATATCATAAATAATAGAAAAGAACTCAACCAATCTATCTATCAATTTGATTGTCTGTCTGGAAAACATTTGGACAGCCCTGCTGTGAGAGGAGTGTGTGGACGATCCTCCGCCAAACAAAAGAAGACAACATGTTGCGAAAGGAGCGAATAAACGCTGACGAGGGAGGGGGAGGGATGGGGACCTTGAAGTGCGCAGGAGTTTTAAAAAGATGCTTTTCATCGTCGAGTGAGATGTGAAGAGTTTATAGGACAACGAGGCCTTGAGACGTCCCCCTGAGGACAAAGAGAGATGCTCATGCCTCAACTCGGCGCAAACATTCGCATTTTACATGAACACACGGACGCCAGACACGAGCCTGCGCCCCACTTAGCAGCGCTAAGCTTTGTTGTTCATCAAATGTTCGGGAGCGGGCGGAGCTCTCCCTCTGAGATATGCAAATGAACATGAAGATAAAAGCGGCTGGCTAAGCTAACACCTTTACATCTGATGAAGTGATGCTGCATTCAAGTCTGCTGGGAAACGGAGCTTGCGAGACCAAAGAAAATTGCGTTGAGAGGGCCCTCGCAGCACCGCGCCACTCGGGGTTCACAGGTTTTTGCCCCGACCCACCACCAAGAATTTCCGGATAACCGGCGCATGCGGAAGGAAGTTACGACTGTTATAGTTTTTCACCACAAGGGGGCGATCCTAGTGTGGATATCAAGGCTCCACCAACAAATGGGTACCAATACATACTGACCCATCCGGCACTTCAGGATGCCATTATCATCATTTGTTCAATTGTGACCAAGATCCGGATTTGTGGAACAGACTTGAACGTTTTGTGCTGAATCATCAGGTCGAAGTTTGGTGCCACAGCACGCCCACGTCCTAAGGCATAGGCAAAATTCCTTCGCAATTTAGCATCGGCCATCTGTCTAGTATGTTTCATTTTAATTGCGGTTTGTTTGGTCACAGTCCCGAGGAGGTGTTCGTTAAAGTACAACCCCTGTTTTTGGCCTAAAAATGGCCGACGGACACCAAGATGGCCGACTTCCTGTTTGTTTTCAAATATGGATTCTTGAGACTTTTACGTGCGTCCTGTCATGACAGACATCTCCAGCTATTTTCGTGACAACAAGAGGCAATTTTTTTTTTAATTTTTAAGAGTCAATTTTTAAATTTTGTGTTCGGTGGCCACAAAATGAAAACAATTTTGCCGGACCGGAAGCGCTTGCAAAAGTCGGTGAGTTTTTGTGCGTGTTAAGGGCCTCAAAAATTCCATCGAAGTGGGAGTAACTACAGTAGGGCTCTCGCTCACCCCCCCCCCCCCCCCTTTCCTAAAAAATGGCCGCACGTTAGTATTTGATTTGTTTAAGTGAATTTTTAAAAAATAAAGACACCATTGGTTTGAATCAGAGGTGTATCAACATATACTGTAGGAAGGGGATTGATATGGCCCCATTTTCCGTTCTTTACCTGACACATGAAACGTGACGAATCGGGGAGGTGCACCATCCACTTTCTGCCGCCAGACGGCAGTAAAGTGTTGGTTGTTTTAAAATGTGTTTTGTGACAATTCCAACTTTGACCACAGCGTCAGTTGCTATGTGGAGTGACGCTTTCCATAATTTTCAGCAGACTGCATTGCAAAATGATTATATACCTATACTGTATATACCTTTATACATTTATACCTATATATATATACCTATACTGTACATACCTTTATATACATATATACCTATATATACAGGTAAAAGCCAGTAAATTAGAATATTTTGAAAAACTTGATTTATTTCAGTAATTGCATTCAAAAGGTGTAACTTGTACATTATATTTATTCATTGCACACAGACTGATGCATTCAAATGTTTATTTCATTTAATTTTGATGATTTGAAGTGGCAACAAATGCTTCCTGCTGCTGACCTGCTCTATGGAGATGGAGATTTCAAGTTCCAACAGGACTTGGCGTCTGCACACAGCGCAAAATCTACCCGTGCCTGGTTTACGGACTATGGTATTTCTGTTCTAAATTGGCCCGCCAACTCCCCTGACCTTAGCCCCATAGAAAATCTGTGGGGTATTGTGAAAAGGAAGATGCAGAATGCCAGACCCAAAAACGCAGAAGAGTTGAAGGCCACTATCAGAGCAACCTGGGCTCTCATAACACCTGAGCAGTGCCAGAAACTCATCGACTCCATGCCACGCCGCATTAACGCAGTAATTGAGGCAAAAGGAGCTCCAACCAAGTATTGAGTATTGTACATGCTCATATTTTTCATTTTCATACTTTTCAGTTGGCCAACATTTCTAAAAATCCCTTTTTTGTATTAGCCTTAAGTAACATTCTAATTTTGTGACACACGGAATTTTGGATTTTCATTTGTTGCCACTTCAAATCATCAAAATTAAATGAAATAAACATTTGAATGCATCAGTCTGTGTGCAATGAATAAATATAATGTACAAGTTACACCTTTTGAATGCAATTACTGAAATAAATCAAGTTTTTCAAAATATTCTAATTTACTGGCTTTTACCTGTATATATATATACCTATACTGGCCCGCCTTCACTGGCTCCCGGCACAGTTAAGATGCGACTTTAAAATTGTAATTACTTACGTATAAAATATTAAACGGTTTAGCACCATCTTATCTTGCTATTGTATTGTACCCTACGTTCCGTCCAGAAACCTACGTTCCAAGAACGGCGGCTTTTTAGAGATTCCCAGAGCCCAAATAAGTCTTAAGGCTCTAGAGCATTTTCTATTCGGGCTCCAGTACTCTGGAGAGAGATGCCACCTCAGTATTAGCATTTAGGTCGCAAATTAAAAATCATCTAAATACTCTAGCTTTTAAATAGAATCTGTTTTGGACCAGTTGACCTGCCGCTTCTCTTTTTTGCCCCCCATCTACTGCAAGGAGAGGCTACCGGAAAGTCACGAATAATCCCTGTAGAGATACTCGTCTGGAGGGGATGTTCGCTGTTCTAAGTCTTGACCTAAGACCTGGATCGAGTCCTCCTAGAATCCTCAATGGACTGGACTCTCACATTATCATGACTAGTTTGCAAGAACTGTACCTAGTTGGCATCCATTGGGTCCAAGTGAGTTTAGACTAGGGATGTCATTGTGGTTTGTGCAGCCCTTCGAGGCAACCTGTATAAATAATATTTGATTGATTGATTGAGGCCCTGCGATGAGGTGGCGACTTGTCCAGGGTGTACCCCGCCTTCCGCCCGATTGTAGCTGAGATAGGCTCCAGCGCCCCCCCGCGACCCCGAAGGGAATAAGCGGTAGAAAATGGATGGATGGATGATTGATTGAAAATCATTTTTGGTAATGTTTCCAAACTCAGGGAACAATTCGGGCAGCGTACCTTTTGTTCATTCGTTTTGAAAAAACAACACTAAAAAACAAAAAAATAATTACTTTTTTCAATATTTGTTTCCAGACCTAAAATGAAAAACGGATAACAAATTGATTTTGTGCACAATTGGAAAGAAACGGAAACTCGTCTTTTGCGAATCCATTTGAGACACTAAGTTTACCCGGGAGTAGATATCAATGAACTTGGGTTTCGGATCGATGTTCGGCTATCAAATCAAATCAAATCAACTTTATTTATAGAGCACATTTAAAATTTACCACAGGGGTAGCCAAAGTGCTGTACAATGAGCAGGTTAAAAGATAAAACGAGTACCGAGCAAACACAACACAACACAAACAGAACACGATAGAAAATAAATAATTAAAATAGAATTAATAAAAACATAAAAACATAATCACAGCAGGTGTATTATGGGGCGCCATTGCAGGATGGATATCACTCAGTGTTAAAAGCCATGGAATAAAAGTATGTTTTTAAGAGAGATTTAAAAACAGGAAGAGAGGAGGCTTGTCTAACACTCAGAGGTAGGTCGTTCCAGAGCTTGGGAGCAGCAACGGCGAAAGCTCTGTCACCTCTAAGCTTCAGCCTTGTGTCAGGGACCGTCAACAGCAGCTGATCGGCTGATCTTAAGGATCGGGTGGGGCAGTAAGGCTGAAGGAGGTCGGAGAGATAGGTTGGCGCGAGGTTGTTTAGACATTTAAAAACAAATAAAAGGAGTTTAAAATGTATTCGGTAACGCACAGGGAGCCAGTGAAGGGACGCTAAAATAGGGGTGATGTGCTCACGTCTGCGGGTCTGTGTTAGCAGACGAGCAGCAGAGTTCTGCACGAGCTGCAGGCGGGCGAGGGAGGCCTGGCTAATGCCAACATACAGGGCATTACAATAATCAAGACGAGTCGAGATAAAAGCGTGGATTAATTTCTCAAGATCATGTCTTGATAGAAGCGGTTTCACTTTCGCTATTTGGCGTAATTGATAAAAGCTTTTTTGAACGACGCTGCTGATTTGTTTTTCGAATTTAAAATCTGAGTCAAACTTTACCCCCAGGTTTGTGACACAGTCGCTGAGATACGGGGTCAGAGTGCCGAGGTCAACGTTGGGGGAGGGAGAGCGACTTGGACCGAACAACATAACTTCTGTTTTATCTTCATTTAGGCTCAGGAAGTTAGCTGAAAGCCAGACTTTGATGTCGTGCAGGCAGTCAATAAGACGTTGAACCGTGTTATTTTGTGCCATGGGAAAATAAATCTGGCAATCATCGGCATAAAAATGAAATGCAATACTGTACTTCCTAAAAATAGAACCAAGGGGGAGAAGGTAAAGCGCAAATAAAATTGGGGCAAGGATTGAGCCCTGGGGGACCCCATGTGGTAAAGGAGCTGTGGACGACATAAAACTGTCTACTTTTACACAAAAACTCCTGTCGGTTAGGTACGACCGGAACCAGTTGAGGGCGGCGCCCTTAATGCCCACACAGTTCTCAAGACGAGTGATTAAGGTGGCGTGGTCGACGGTGTCGAACGCAGCAGACAGATCTAAAAGCACCAGGACAACATATTTACCAGAATCAGTGGACAGGAGGATATCGTTAAAAACTTTTAGAAGCGCTGACTCTGTGCTGTGGAGGGCTTTAAAACCGGACTGGAACAGCTCAGTGATACCATTATCCTCTAAGAAGGGCAACAACTGACTGTAGACAACCTTCTCTAATATTTTGGAAATGTATGGAAGATTAGAGATAGGTCTGAAGTTAGAGAGGAGAGAGGGGTCGAGGCTGGGTTTTTTAAGTAGAGGTCGTACCACTGCATGTTTAAACTCTACTGGAACTATTCCAGAAGAGAGGCTACTATTGATAATGTTAAGGATACTTGATCCAATAGTAGCAAGTACCTCCTTAAACAGGCGAGGTGGGAGGGCATCTGCAGGAGAACCAGAGGGCTTCATATGACTAACTGTGTCACTTAAAAAAGACACAGGTTAAAAAAACAAAAAAACATCCTATAATTTATCAATCAATCAATCAAAGTTTATTTATATAGCCTTAAATTACGAGTGTCTCAAAGGGCTGCACAAGCCACAACGAAATCCTGGCTCAGATCCCACATCAGGGCAAGAAAAAACTCAACCCAATGAGAAACCTTGTAGGGGACCGCAGATGTGGGGACCCCCAATGGGCGACCGGTGCAATGGACGTCGAGTGGATCTAGTTAATAGTGTGAGAGTCCAGTCCATAGTGGGGCCAGAAGGGGAATTTAAGAAGAAATAAAATCACAACGCCATCGACGACTGTCTGTCACATGACTGACACGTGCCACCATTCATTTACTTCCTGTTTTACTTTGAAACATGATATTTTACTTCCTCTGTGTCTATTCTCTATTAATGATGTTCATATTTTCACATTTAGGGCATTATTTTCAATTAGGGTTTTGTGTCACGCTCATGATATATACTGAGTCAACTAGAGCACAACAAATAAACATGTAGTCAAATAAACACTCAACAAATAGTCAAACAAAAAAACAAAACAAAATACATATAGTCAAATAAAATGTGATGAGGTGGCGACTTGTCCAGGGTGTACACCGCCTTCCGCCTGAATGCAGCTGAGATAGGCTCCAGCACGCCCCGCGACCCCGTAAGGGACAAGCGGTAGAAAATGGATGGATGGAATAAAATGCATAATAGTCAAATTAAATCTTTAGTCAGAAAATAAATACATATATAATCAAATGATATATGAACATATAGTCAAAATGTTTAGTCAAATAATAAACAAACAAATAGTAACATAATAAATAAACATCTAGTCAAATAAAGCGTTTAGTTCAATATAAACATGTAGTCAAACAATAAACAAACATACTGTAGTCAAATAATAAATAAATAAAGTTAAATAATAAATAAACATACAAAGGTATGGACAATACAACACAATAAAGAAACAGTAAAATAACAAATAAACATACATTTAAATAATAAATAGAGGTATAGTGAAAAAATAAACAATTATAATCAAATAATAAATCAACATAATAGTCATATGATAAATCAACATAATAGTCATATGATAAATAAACATATACCGATAGTCAAATAATAAAAAAAGATAAAGTCAAATAATAAACATATAGTCTAATAATACATTAACATATAGTCAAACAATGTCAAATAATAATAAATAAAAATGTAGTCAAATAAAATGTTTTGTCCAATAAATAAACATTTAGTCAAATAATAAATAAACATATACTGTCATCAAGTAATAAATAAACGTAAAGTCAAATAATAAATAAACGTAAAATCAAATAATAAAAAATGTAGTTAAATGATAAATAAATAAACATATCTTAAAATAATAAATACATATTTAGTCAAATAATAAACAACCTTATAGTCAAGTAATAAATACAAATATAGTCCAATGGTAAATATTTTAGTCAAATAATAAACATAAAATCAAAAAGTAAATACAAATAGTCAAATAATAAATAAGCATATAGTCAAATAGTAAACAAACATACAGTGAAATGATCAAATGTTTGTCAAATAATAAACATAAAATCAAAAAATAAATACAAATATATTAAAATACTAAATAAACATATAGCGAAATAACAAATAGTCAAACAGTTAGGAACAAGCAAAACAAAAGAACAATCCGGATCTGATCCAAATTAAAATTTTTGGCAGCAGTGTAAACACAACATGAGCAATAAAATTGAACTTTTCAGACTCTCATATCTGTTACTTGTGTTGAGTTTATGTAGCATTGTATTACATTTTGTTCCTTTGGATGAAAGTTAATCTTCTTTTAGCCCTAACAATCCTCAAAGATTTCCCAAGTCACACACATTTGAAGTCAGTCAGGCGTGTCCAAAGTGTGGACCGCTGCCAGCTTTTCTACATCATAAATATTAAAAAGGAACTCAACCAATCTATCTAGCAATCTATCAATTAGATTAAAATACATATGATTGGTATTGGTATCAGGCAATCTCACTCACTGATGATCGGTATAAAACTTTGATCGAAACATTGCTAATTATGTATAAATATAATGATGATATTGGACTGAAACTCAACGCAAAGAAGTGTTTGTTCTTCAGAAAAATACTCAAAAGTATATTTCAATAAAACAACTCTGACAAGTACAAAGTACTGTATCTAAAATGACTTACATGGAAGTAAATGTAACGGACTAAATGTAGCGTGCTGGTTTTAAATTTAAAACCAGGGTCAAACTGTGGCCCTCAGAACATCCATCCATCCATTTTCTACCGCTTATTCCCTTTGGGGTCGCGGGGGGGCGCTGGAGCCTATCTCAGCTACAATCGGGCGGAAGGTGGGGTACACCCTGGACAAGTCGCCAGCTTTATAAAATGCACAGGCAATGTCTGAAGTCACGTTTGAAAACGTTTGCTGTCATAAAGTGTAAAAAATAAGTTAATGCCTTTTCAGGGCCATCTTTGCCCCGGGGTTCAAAATCAAAGTACAACAACGGTGTGGTGTGGAAGAAGACACAAGTCAAAGAATACTGACGGTTGATGTCGCTGAACAGGTACGAGCCGATGAAAGAGAAGAGCAGCACTGAGATGGGCAGGGCGCAGTCGGACAACACCTCCCTCACTTTGGCGTGCAGGAACGGACTGTGGGAAAGACGGAGAGGACCGGGGGACATCAGTCAGGTAGAGATGTCGTAGAACATCAGTAGAGATGGTTAAAGTACAGAAAGACCTTGGGCTGGGCCATATGGCCGAAAACTATATCACGATATACCCTTTTTTATATTGATGGATATCCATCATCATTGATACTTCCATCCATCCATCCATCCATCTTCTTCCGCTTATCCGAGGTCGGGTCGCGGGGGCAGCAGCTTAAGCAGGGAAGCCCAGACTTCCCTCTCCCCAGCCACTTCGTCCAGCTCTTCCTGTGGGACCCCGAGGCGTTCCCAGGCCAGCCGGGAGACATAGTCTTCCCAACGTGTCCTGGGTCTTCCCCGCGGCCTCCTACCGGTGGGACGTGCCCTAAACACCTCCCTAGGGAGGTGTTCGGGTGGCATCCTGACCAGATGCCCGAACCACCTCATCTGGCTCCTCTCAATGTGGAGGAGCAGCGGCTTTACTTTGAGCTCCTCCCGGATGGCAGAGCTTCTCACCCTATCTCTAAGGGAGAGCCCCGCCACCCGGCGGAGGAAACTCATTTCGGCCGCTTGTACCCGTGATCTTGTCCTTTCGGTCATAACCCAAAGCTCATGACCATAGGTGAGGATGGGAACGTAGATCGACCGGTAAATTGAGAGCTTTGCCTTCCGGCTCAGCTCCTTCTTCACCACAACGGATCGATACAGCGTCCGCATTACTGAAGACGCCGCACCGATCCGCCTGTCGATCTCACGATCCACTCTTCCCCCACTCGTGAACAAGACTCCGAGGTACTTGAACTCCTCCACTTGGGGCAAGATCTCCTCCCCAACCCGGAGATGGCACTCCACCCTTTTCCGGGCGAGAACCATGGACTCGGACTTGGAGGTGCTGATTCTCATCCCAGTCGCTTCACACTCAGCTGCGAACCGATCCAGTGAGAGCTGAAGATCCTGGCCAGATGAAGCCATCAGGACCACATCATCTGCAAAAAGCAGAGACCTAATCCTGCAGCCACCAAACCAGATCCCCTCAACGCCTTGACTGCGCCTAGAAATTCTGTCCATAAAAGTTATGAACAGAATCGGTGACAAAGGGCAGCCTTGGCGGAGTCCAACCCTCACTGGAAACGTGTCCGACTTACTACCGGCAATGCGGACCAAGCTCTGGCACTGATCATACAGGGAGCGGACTGCCACAATCAGACAGTCCGATACCCCATACTCTCTGAGCACTCCCCACAGGACTTCCCGAGGGACACGGTCGAATGCCTTCTCCAAGTCCACAAAACACATGTAGACTGGTTGGGCAAACTCCCATGCACCCTCAAGGACCCTGCCGAGAGTATAGAGCTGGTCCACAGTTCCACGACCAGGACGAAAACCACACTGTTCCTCCTGAATCCGAGGTTCGACTATCCGGCGTAGCCTCCTCTCCAGTACACCTGAATAGACCTTACCGGGAAGGCTGAGGAGTGTGATCCCACGATAGTTAGAACACACCCTCCGGTTCCCCTTCTTAAAGAGAGGAACCACCACCCCGGTCTGCCAATCCAGAGGTACCGCCCCCGATGTCCACGCGATGCTGCAGAGTCTTTTTGATACTTTTATGACTTATATAAGCCTGCCAAGAAATACAGTAAAACAATTTCCAACCTACCAAGGGTGCTATTTATCAGTGGGGACAGTGTCTGGTAGCACGAGCCCGGCGAAGGTGATAAAACAGTTACAGTGAAGTGAAGTGAAGTGAATTATATTTATATAGCGCTTTTCTCTAGTGACTCAAAGTGCTTTACATAGTGAAACCCAATATCTAAGTTACATTTAAACCAGTGTGGGTGGCACTGTAGTTGCAGTTGTGAGACACAAGATGGCAGTAGTGTATAAGATATTGAACACTACACAGACTAGTTTGGGAAGCTACTCGTTGGAAGTGTCAGGATGTTGCCGCACCGTCTGAATTAAAACCAACAAAACTAAAGAAGAGGTTCTTTCATTGAGTTGATACATCACTGTTTCTCTTCTCACTCCATGCTGAGAATTCACAGAGAGACAGAAAGACGGCGCAACCGCACTAGTGTTAGAGAGTAGAGTATGTGTGTGCTCTTTTAAGAATGGCAGTGTGTTGGGTGAGTGAGTGGAGGAGTGAGAAGAGCGAGCGGTAACATGCAGCAGTTGTGGCGACTGGTGTCCGGTTGTGTCCCGCAGAAATAAGAACAAAGCGACCAAATTATCTTGAGTCGGCGACCTCGTCATTCCGACCCAAAAGCAGAGCTTAGTGGACCCATTGTCAGGTAAAGTGAAGGGTGTTATCCCCGACGAAAACCTCGGCCCCGGAGGGAACGTCTCCCCTGCGCTCCTTGACTACGGTCTGGGTCTAGGAGCCGAACAGCAGGAAAGGTGTAACGTGATTGGCTGTTGGCGTGTCCCTCCCATTGCTCAGTGACACTTCCTGTTTCCTCGCACGAGTGATGTCATGAAACAAATATTGCTTCATCATTTCTGGTTTCTTCCCACCAAAAAACATAAACATATATCGAATATTTTATTGAACACATTTTACATTAATATCGAACTTGTGTCTATCGCGATATATATTGATATCGTATTATCGGCCCAGCCCTACACAGACCGCAACTGAGACATTGAAAATATGGACGGAAAGCAAAAGCGATTGAAAGTGCACACAGACGCAGAAGAAAGAGTTAAAGTACAGACAGACCGTGACAGAGACAGAGACAGGTTAAGTATAGAAAGGCCACAACAGAGACATAGAAAGCATAGACAGACCGCAAAAGAGAAATTTAAAGTACAGACGGTCAGCAACAGATACAGTTAAAGTATAGAAGGACCGCAAAAGAGAAATTTAAAGTATAGACGGACAGCAACAGATACAGTTAAAGTATAGACAGACCACAAAAGAGACATTTAATGTAAAATGAGACAGCCACAGAGACATTAAAGTATAGATGGACCACAACAGAGACATGTAGAGTATAAACAGACCACAACAGAGACATTTAAAGTACGAATAGACAGCAACAGTGACATTATATGTGTAGACGGACAGCAACAGAGACATTTAAAGTACGAATAGACAGCAACAGTGACATTTTATGTGTTGACGAACAGCAACAGAGACATTTAAAGTACGGATAGACAGCAACAGTGATATTTTATGTATAGACGGACAGCAACAGAGACATTTAAAGTACGGATAGACAGCAACAGTGACATTTTATGGATAGATGGACAGCAACAGAGACATTTAAAGTACGGATAGACAGCAACAGTGACATTTTATGTATAGACGGACAGCAACAGAGACATTTAAAGTATAGACAGACCCAAAACAGAGACATTTAAAGTATAGTCAGACCCAAAACAGAGACAATTAAAGCATAGACGGACCGCAAAAGAGATATTTAAAGTATAAAAAGACCACAACAGAGACATTTAAAGTACGGACAGACCCAAAACAGAGACAATAAAAGCATGGACGGACCGCAAAAAAGACTAAATATTTAGAGTATAAACAGACAGCAACAGAGACATTTAAAGTATAGACAGACCCAAAACAGAGACATTTAAAGTATAGTCAGACCCAAAACAGAGACAATTAAAGCATAGACGGACCGCAAAAGAGATATTTAAAGTATAAAAAGACCACAACAGGGACATTTAAAGTACGGACAGACCCAAAACAGAGACAATAAAAGCATAGACGGACCGCAAAAAAGACTAAATATTTAGAGTATAAACAGACAGCAACAGAGACATTTAAAGTATAGACAGACCCAAAACAAAGACATTTAAAGTATAGTCAGACCCAAAACAGAGACAATTAAAGCATAGACGGACCGCAAAAGAGATATTTAAAGTATAAAAAGACCACAACAGAGACATTTAAAGTACGGACAGACCCAAAACAGAGACAATAAAAGCATGGACGGACCGCAAAAAAGACTAAATATTTAGAGTATAAACAGACAGCAACAGAGACATTTAAAGTATAGACAGACCCAAAACAGAGACATTTAAAGTATAGTCAGACCCAAAACAGAGACAATTAAAGCATAGACGGACCGCAAAAGAGATATTTAAAGTATAAAAAGACCACAACAGGGACATTTAAAGTACGGACAGACCCAAAACAGAGACAATAAAAGCATAGACGGACCGCAAAAAAGACTAAATATTTAGAGTATAAACAGACAGCAACAGAGACATTTAAAGTATAGACAGACCCAAAACAGAGACATTTAAAGTATAGTCAGACCCAAAACAGAGACAATTAAAGCATAGACGGACCGCAAAAGAGATATTTAAAGTATAAAAAGACCACAACAGAGACATTTAAAGTACGGACAGACCCAAAACAGAGACAATAAAAGCATAGACGGACCGCAAAAAAGACTAAATATTTAGAGTATAAACAGACAGCAACAGAGACATTTAAAGTATGGACAGACCCAAAACAGAGACAGTTAAAGTATAGTCAGACCCAAAACAGAGACAATTAAAGTATAAAGAGACAGCAACAGAGACATTTAAAGTTTCGACAGACAGCAACAGAGCAGATTCAAGTTTCGACAGACCACAACAGACACATTTTAAGTAACGACAGACAGCAACAGAGACATTTTAAGTACAGACAGACCTAAAATAGAGACAGTTAAAGTACAGACAGACCACAACAGAGACATTTTAAGTACGGACATACCTAAAGCAGAGACAGTTAAAGTATAGCGAGACAGCAACAGAGAAAATTAAAGTTTTGATAGACCACAACAGACACATTTAAAGTACGGACAGACAGCAAGGGAGACATTCAAAGTACAGACAGACCCACAACAGAGACAATTAAAGTATAGAGAGACAGCCACAGAGACATTTACCAGACAGTAAGATAAGTGACAAGAGGCAGAGAGACAGTAAGAGGACAGTGAGACAGGTAGAAGGACAGTGAGATAGACAGAAATCAAGAGAGAGAGAGAGAGAGAGAGAGAGAGAGAGAGAGAGAGAGAGAGAGAGAGAGAGAGAGAGAGAGGTGTCAGAACAGAGAGATAGTTGAAGGACAGCAAGACAGTCAGAGGACAGGGAGACCACAACAGAGAGTGTCCAAGGTCCACAGAGACAGTTACAGAACAGAGACAGTTAAAAGTGGGAGGGATACAGACCAAGGTCAGAGGAGAATCAAAGGACAGGAAGACAGTTAAAGAGACAGTGAGGACAGGAAGTGGACATAGAGAGTGGGTGGGACAGTCAAAAGACAGTGAAGAACAACTAAGATCAGGATTATTGTAATACTAGTATGATTATCAGGTAGTAGTAGTTGAGTAGTACCTCCTCTTGAACTGGTAGAGGGTGTATCCCATCCACAGGGTTCCCATCATGAGCAGCAGACAGAGGACGGGCCTCTCTCGTGTGCAGTGGATCAGCGTCTCAGGCAGGACCTCGAGCACCGAGGACCCTGCCGCCCCTTCCCTCGCGACGCTTCCGTTGACCGACAGCAGATCGGCGACGGTCTTCACGCCCCCCGCGCTTGCGTTGGCGAGCGTTGGCGGGTGGTAGTACCTCTGGAAGACTGAAGACCACGTGGACGAACAGCAGCTCGATTAGGACCAGCTAAAATTCATGCTGACGCCACCATCAGCTAAAACTGCTCACATGGTCTCTGGAAATTGCTATGACTGATACGATGGAACCTGATCACCCTGACCTCCTGTGGAATTGCTGACATAAGCATTGTTTCCATAGTCAAAAGTGAAAGTGAAACTATGCATTGTTTGTATATTTACCAGTGATTGGGTGACAATAAATCATTTTGGAACCTTGTCCTCCATATTTTTTATTTAGATTATTTTGCTTGTTGGTGTGCTAGAATCCATCCAGGATGATTTTATTTTGAAGTTTATTTTGCACTAAACAGGAAGTCACTGTGTGCACTTTTTATTGCTGAGTGACTGGACAGGAGTTGTTGGATTGTACTAATTATTAAGAATACTTCTAAAAATTATTTTTACTATAATGAGGACTGAATGTTATAAAGTATACACTTTTTCATTAAAGTGAAGTTATATATCCATCTTCTTCCGCTTATCCGAGGTCGGGTCGCGGGGGCAGCAGCCTAAGCAGGGAAGCCCAGACTTCCCTCTCCCCAGCCACTTCGTCCAGCTCCTCCCGGGGGATCCCGAGGCGTTCCCAGGCCAGCCGGGAGACATAGTCTTCCCAACGTGTCCTGGGTCTTCCTCGTGGCCTCCTACCGGTCGGACATGCCCTAAACACCTCCTTAGGGAGGCGCTCGGGTGGCATCCTGACCAGATGCCCGAACCACCTCATCTGGCTCCTCTCGATGCGGAGGAGCAGCGGCTTTACTTTGAGCTCCCCCCGGATGACAGAGCTTCTCACCCTATCTCTAAGGGAGAGCCCCGCCACCCGGCGGAGGAAACTCATTTTTCGGCCGCTTGTACCCGTGATCTTGTCCTTTCGGTCATAACCCAAAGCTCATGACCATAGGTGAGGATGGGAACGTAGATCGACCGGTAAATTGAGAGCTTTGCCTTCCGGCTCAGCTCCTTCTTCACCACAACGGATCGATACAGCGTCCGCATTACTGAAGACGCCGCACCGATCCGCCTGTCGATCTCACGATCCACTCTTCCCTCACTCGTGAACAAGACTCCGAGGTACTTGAACTCCTCCACTTGGGGCAAGATCTCCTCCCCAACCCGGAGATGGCACTCCACCCTTTTCCGGGCGAGAACCATGGACTCGGACTTGGAGGTGCTGATTCTCATCCCAGTCGCTTCACACTCAGCTGCGAACCGATCCAGTGAGAGCTGAAGATCCTGGCCAGATGAAGCCATCAGGACCAAATCATCTGCAAAAAGCAGAGACCTAATCCTGCAGCCACCAAACCGTATCCCCTCAACGCCTTGACTGCGCCTAGAAATTCTGTCCATAAAAGTTATGAACAGAATCGGTGACAAAGGGCAGCCTTGGCGGAGTCCAACCCTCACCGGAAACGTGTCCGACTTACTGCCGGCAATGCGAACCAAGCTCTGACACTGATCATACAGGGAGCGGACCGCCACAATCAGACAGTCCGAAACCCCATACTCTCTGAGCACTCCCCACAGTTATATAAAAAAATAAAAATGTAGAATTAAATAGCAGGAAATAAAGTAAAGTGTGAGAGCAGTCGAGTGGCATAAGAGGTTAATGTTATGCTAATGGCGCCGGGAAATTGAACGGCCGGGGACAAATAAAACCGCCAATCCCAAATAAATGATATTCCGCTACTGCGCTCGCCTTGTAGGAAATTAAATTGTGTCAAATATTTATGAGGAGCGGTGATGGTAAGAGGATGGGGCTCATTTGGAATAGTCGATCTTGTCTTGTCTGCTGAATCAGCATTCTTTCCTGCCCGAGCACTATTCCTTATTGGCTGCAAAGTTATTTGTTAGCGTCCCAGCAGCGACTTGTCCAAGTGGAACAACATGGACGCTAGCGTTAGCTTGATTGACTATGCTAACGCCTAATCAAAACCTTTGCTTATTGACAATAAGATGAATGTTTTTGTAATAACGTCACTCACTTTTGGCTGTTCCCTTGACGGCGTCCACCACGAAGGCGATGGAGATGAAGAGAGCGATCACCTCCTCTGTTGACCTGAAGAAAAGAAAATAGTAATAATGTAATAAACATATTGTCATACATAGTTTATGTCCCCCTCCATCTTTATTTATGGACATTATACATTATACAACGTATTATTTTCGGGTCTCCCTATGTCTAGCATTAAAAGATTACAGTTGGTACAAAATGCGGCTGCTAGACTTTTGACAAGAACAAGAAAGTTTGATCATATTACGCCTATACTGGCTCACCTGCACTGGCTTCCTGTGCACTTAAGATGCGACTTTAAGGTTTTACTACTTACGTATAAAATACTACCGTATTTTCCGCACTATT
Source organism: Nerophis lumbriciformis (assembly GCF_033978685.3). Taxonomy (NCBI): domain Eukaryota; kingdom Metazoa; phylum Chordata; class Actinopteri; order Syngnathiformes; family Syngnathidae; genus Nerophis; species Nerophis lumbriciformis. The sequence goes on from NC_084576.2 coordinate 6,201,448, forward strand.
AGCCGCACCTAAAAACCACAAATTTACTCAAAAGCTGACAGTGCGGCTTTTAACCCGGTGCGCTTTATATATGGATTAATATTAAGATTCATTTTCATAAAGTTTCGGTCTCGTAACTACGGTAAACAGCCGCCATCTTTTTTCCCCGTAGAAGAGGAAGTGCTTCTTCTTCTACGCAAGCAACCGCCAAGGTAAGCACCCGCCCCCATAGAACAGGAAGCGCTTCTTCTTCTACTGTAAGCAACCACCCGCCCGCGTAGAAGAAGAAAAAGCGCGCGGATATTACCGTACGTTTCATTTCCTTTGTGTGTTTACATCTGTAAAGACCACAAAATGGCTCCTACTAAGCGACAGGGATCCGGTTCATGAAAAGACGCAATCTCTCCATCCGCACACGGATTACTATTTCACAGCAACTGCCTAAAGACTTTCAAGAAAAGCTGGCTATTTTCCGTGCATATTGTAAAAACAAGATAGCTGAAAAAAAGATCCGGCCAGAGAACATTATCAACATGGACGATGTTCCACTGACTTTTGATATTCCTGTGAACCGCACTGTGGATACAACGGGAGCACGTACGGTGAATATTCGCACCACAGGGAATGAGAAGTCATCCTTCACTGTGGTTCTAGCTTGCCATGCTAATGGCCAGAAACTTCCACCCATGGTGATATTCAAAAGGAAGACCTTGCCAAAAGAGACCTTTCCAGCCGGCGTCATCATAAAAGCTAACTCGAAGGGATGGATGAAGAAAAGATGAGCGAGTGGTTAAGGTAAGTTTAAGTTTACGCGAAGAGGCCGGGTGGCTTTTTTCACGCAGCTCCGTCCATGTTGATATACGACTCCATGCGCGCCCACATCACGCTGGTTTTTAATATATTATTAAAGTTTGACTGACCTATCCGACTGTTTTTTTGACATTCCTTTAGCGCAGTTAGATGCGGCTTATAACACGGGGCGGCTTATAGGTGGACAAAGTTTTGAAATATGCCGTTCATTGAAGGCGCGGCTTATAACCCAGGGCGGTTTATGGTGCGGAAAATACGGTACACGGTCTAGCTCCAGCCTATCTTACCGATTGTATTGTACCATATGTCCCGGCAAGAAATCTGCGTTCAAAGAACTCCGGCTTATTAGTGATTCCCAGAGCCCAAAAAAAGTCTGCGGGCTGTAGAGCGTTTTCTATTCGGGCTCCAGCACTATGGAATGCCCTCCCGGTAACAGTTAGAGATGCTACCTCAGTAGAAACATTTAAGTCCCATCTCAAAACTCATTTGTATACTCTAGCCTTTGAATAGCCCCCCTTTTTTAGACCAGTTGATCTGCCGTTTCTTTTCTTTTCTCCTCTGCTCCCCCCTATCCCTTGTGGAGGGGAAGACACACAGATCCGGTGGCCATGGATGGGGTGCTGGCTGTCCGGGGTCGGGACCCGGGGTGGACCGCTCGCCTGTATATTGGTTGGGAACATCTCTGCGCTGCTGACCCGTCTCCGCTCGGGATGGTTTCCTGCTGACCCCACTGTGGACTCTTACTGTTATGCTGGATCCACTATGGACTGGACTCTCACAATATTATGTTAGACCCACTCGACATCCATTGCATTCGGTCTCCCTAGAGGGGGGGGGGTTACCCACATATGCGGTCCTCTCCAAGGTTTCTCATAGTCATTCACATCGACGTCCCACTGGGGTGAGTTTTTCCTTGCCCTTATGTGGGCTATACCGAGGATGTCGTTGTGGCTTGTGCAGCCCTTTGAGCCACTTGTGATTTAGGGCTATATAAATAAACATTGATTGATTGATTGATTGATTGATTTAAGTCCTGATCTACTAAGAGCTTTGTATATTTTATAGTTTACAATTTTATGGTTTGCACACGCTAAGTAGCGTGTGGAACAAGTGATTACATTTTGGGGGTTATCCAGATCACTGTTTGGATTCAGGATTCTTTGGCGGGGGTGCTTTTCTAGTTTGAAATATATTTTATCCATAACCACATTTTCTGTTTTCTGTTGTTTCTGTAGTTATTTTATTTTATAGTTAATTTAAACTTTATAGTTGTATTGATGTATTTCTGATTTTAGTTTTAGGTATAACCTAAAATGTGTTGTTATGCTGTAACACACATAAATTAAAGTCCTTTTTTAAGTAGCCAATCGATTGAGTTCAAACAAAAATGTCATTATCAACAGTGACTACAAAAACGACCACATCATTAGATACACATGCGCGAAGTAGACAATACATTAAAAAGGCAATCATGTTTAGGTTGTATGGATTAATCAACTAATTTACAGTTGTGTAATTACTATTGTGTCATAATAAATCAAATTGGCTCGCGAGATGTCGTAAGAAATAATAAGGAATCTTGCCCACAGGGGAATTGCCCTCATTATAAAACTTTGACAACTTTAATGCTGCTATAGTGTCACCATCTAGTGGACATCAAAAAACGGTAACTATGCTCTGAACAAAGTTAGGCAAGGCATTCACTTATATGACCCAATGCAAACAAACTTCCCTAGTCATGGTGCAAAAAAAAGAAAAGAATTAATAATAAAAAATCCAACCAACACAAAATGTCAACAGACATGGTCCCTGAACTTTGTGGATATTATAAAAAAAAAGTGCATTCACCACAAACAAATAGAAAATGACACCCATTACAAAGCACAATGAAAAAAATGCAAAACACGCTCCACACTTATCCATGTTTGGCGCATTTGAGCTGCTTGATATTTCTGATTGATTACAAAACTTTAAGGAGGTCGTCACGGAGGTAAACAAGGTAGACGTCGAACTTTCACATACCGGTACTCTTAATATCCAATACATTATTTATTTATTTATACAGTATATATATATAAATTATATATATATATATGTATATTAATATCCAATATATTAATCATATATATATATTAATTGTATATATATATATATATATATATATATATATATATATATATATATATATTAATTGTATATATATATATATATATATATATATATATATTAATTGTATATATATATATATATATATATATATATATATATATATATATATATATATATATACTCACATATACATATACACTGTATATATACATACATTGTATAAACATATATATACATATACAGATATATATACACATATACATACTATATATATATATATACTGTATATCCAATATATTAATAATATATATATATACATATAGTTATACATATACATACATACATACATATACATATACATATACACTGTACATTGTATAAACATATATATACATATACAGATATATATATGTATGTGTGGGAAAAAATCACAAGACTATTTCATCTCTACAGGCCTGTTTCATGAGGGGGGGTACCCTCAATCGTCAGGAGATTTTAATGGGAGCATTCGCATACCATGGTTTATATAGGGCACAGAGTGGGTGGGTACAGGCTGGCCTAGGGGCGTGGTGATTGGCTCATGTGTTACCTAGGAGGTGTTTCCGTCTATGGCGGCATGCTGTTACAATTTCGCTGCGCTTGTTGAGGGATGACAGGTCTGGACGGTAAATAATAAACAGTTTCTCTTTCAAGCATAGGTTGCATCTTTTATTACCGCTATTGTAAGGTGTGCTGGATGCAAGATTTTGCCATGTTATTGAATATTCAACATTATTGTCTTTGAGGTCCCAAATGTGTTTGCTGAGTTCTGTGGTATTTCGCAGGTTTTTGTTCCTGAAAGAAGCCTTGTGATTGTTCCATCCATATTGCGCTCTACTATGGTATCGAGCACTATTTTTTGGATAACCTTATTAAGACATATACAGATATATACATATACATACTGTATATGTATAGATGTATATATATATACACATATACACACATACAAGTCAAAAAGTTTGGACAACCGTGTAATAAATAATGTGCTGACCTTTTAAAGAGCTTCATGACGAGGCTCACGTTGAAGACTCCTCCCAGGATGAGGAAGAAGCAGTTCCACAGGCCGATACAGGCGTAGAAGGCCGGGAAGTCCAAGTTGTAGTCGTCGCAGATTCCTCGGATCACTGCAAGGTCACATGATTTAATGGGGGGGGGTGTTTCCAAATGGGAATAGGAAATAATGTTTCCAGATTGTTATCATAACAAAGGGAGCTCATCAATAACTCTTTACCAAAAAAGCTCCATCAACAACATATTGAGGGATTGATCGAGTGTGTGACATCATAGCAGATCACACAGTTTCAAGTGTGATAAATTGTTCACCAAGCAGCACACGAGTGTCTAGCTCCGCCACCCTACAACTGTGCTAGGTAGACCCAACGCAATGGTTCCATAAAGCGGTAAGGAAACAAACAAAAATGCTTACTGATGGTGAAAACCACGTCAAAACTTCAACATACCAAAGTGTGTTTGTTGCACTTGCTACAACTGGGGGCCACAAAGTGGTATCGAAAAAGCATTCACTGATGCCCCAACTGGTGCGTGTGAAAAAGTGGTATGGTAATGGACATCAGACCAATAGGTGAAAATCAAACTGTAGTATTTTGCCCTTTCTATGTCAAAACTGTTGACCTTTCCCCCACCTTTTAAGGGGTGCTGTAAGTGGCGACCCATCAGCGTTCCTGTTCTGTTACTTTGTACAATATATGTCCGCTCTTGAACGGGTTTGTGCTGAAAATAAAACTGTACAATGACACTAAGAAGATTAGGGTTGTTGCTACTGCTGTGTTGTTGCAAATACAAAAACAAAGTGGTTGTTCTGTAAGGCAAAACCGTCGTCATTTCCACGAGTCGAGTTAAGTTAGTGACAGACCGCAAAGCTCGGGGGCATTCTGCCGTGTCGCCGTACATATCTTGAGGTAACCTGGAATAATCATTTGGCGGGCAGCCCTGGCTCTCGTGTTTAAAGATAAACTGTCAACTGGTTGCTAGACTCCAGCGACACCCGGTCCATGTATTTACATCTATTCTCGTCTTCAGTCGCGTAAGCTAACCAGCATGTGCGGCCCTGGCTCTCACGATGTCTTAAAGTCAAAAAAACGTCCACTGATTCCTCGTTTGTCTATGTTTCTACACTCCATTAATCTAAAGTTCCACAGCTGATTCTCATCGGTTGATGTGTTGAATCCCTCACTTGTCAAACCGGATAACCGGTGGCGTCAGTTTATCGTTCACAAACCCCACTACAAATCCAAAACCAGTGTAGTTGGCACGTTGTGTAAATGGTAAATAAAAACAGAATACAATGATTTGCAAAATCCTTTTCAACCTATATTCAATTGAATAGACTGCAAAGACAAGTTACTTAACATTCAAACTGGTAAACTTTGTTATTTTTTGCAAATATTAGCTCATTTGGAATTTGATGCCTGCAACATGTTTAAAAAAAAGCTGGCACAAGTGGTAAAACGACTGATAAAGTTGAGGAGTGCACTTATTTGGAACATCCCACAGGTGAACAGGCTATTTGGGAACAGGTGGGTGCCATGATTGGGTGGCTGCTAGACTTTTGACAAGAACAAGAAAGTTTGATCATATTACGCCTATACTGGCTCACCTGCACTGGCTTCCTGTGCACTTAAGATGCGATTTTAAGGTTTTACTACTTACGTATAAAATACTACACGGTCTAGCTCCAGCCTATCTTGTCGATTGTATTGTACCATATGTCCCGGCAAGAAATCTGCGTTCAAAGAACTCCGGCTTATTAGTGATTCCCAGAGCCCAAAAAAAGTCTGCGGGCTGTAGAGCGTTTTCTATTCGGGCTCCAGCACTATGGAATGCCCTCCCGGTAACAGTTAGAGATGCTACCTCAGTAGAAACATTTAAGTCCCATCTCAAAACTCATTTGTATACTCTAGCCTTTGAATAGCCCCCCTTTTTTTTAGACCAGTTGATCTGCCGTTTCTTTTCTTTTCTCCTCTGCTCCCCCCTATCCCTTGTGGAAGGGGAGACACACAGATCCGGTGGCCATGGATGGGGTGCTGGCTGTCCGGGGTCGGGACCCGGGGTGGACCGCTCGCCTGTATATCGGTTGGGAACATCTCTGCGCTGCTGACCCGTCTCCGCTCGGGATGGTTTCCTGCTGACCCCACTGTGGACTGGACTCTTACTGTTATGCTGGATCCACTATGGACTGGACTCTCACAATATTATGTTAGACCCACTCGACATCCATTGCATTCGGTCTCCCTAGAGGGGGGGGGGTTACCCACATATGCGGTCCTCTCCAAGGTTTCTCATAGTCATTCACATCGACGTCCCACTGGGGTGAGTTTTTCCTTGCCCTTATGTGGGCTATACCGAGGATGTCGTTGTGGCTTGTGCAGCCCTTTGAGACACTTGTGATTTAGGGCTATATAAATAAACATTGATTGATTGATATAAAAGCAGCTTCCATGAAATGCTCAGTCATTCACAAACAAGGATGGGGCAAGGGTCACCACTTTGTCAACAAATGCGTGAGCAAATTGTCAAACAGTTTAAGAACAACGAGCTATTGCAAGGAATTTAGGTATTTCACCATCTACGGTCTGTAGTAGAGATGTCCGATAATATCGGCCGATAAAATCGGCCGATAAATGCGTTAAAATGTAATATCGGAAATTATCGGTATCTGTTTTTTTATTATCAGTATCGATTTTTTTTATTTTTATTTTAAATCAACATAAAAAACACAAGATACACTTACAATTAGTGCACCAACCCAAACCCCCCCCCCCCCCCCCATTTACACAAAAGGGTTGTTTCTTTCTGTTATTAATATTCTGGTTCCTACATTATATATCAATATATATCAATACAGTCTGCAAGGGATACAGTCCGTAAGCACACATGATTGTGCGTGCGGCTGGTCCACTAATAGTACTAACCTTTAACACTTAATTTTACTAATTTTCATTAATTACTAGTTTCAATGTAACTGTTTTTATATTGTTTTACTTTCTTTTTTATTCAAGAAAATGTTTTTAATTTATTTATCTTATTTTATTTTATTAATTTTTTTTAAAAGTACCTTATCTTCACCATACCTGGTTGTCCAAATTAGGCATAATAATGTGTTAATTCCACGACTGTATATATCGGTATTGGTTGATATCGGTATCGGTAATTAAAGAGTTGGACAATTACGTAATATCGGATATCGTCAAAAAGCCATTATCGGACATCCCTAGTCTGTAGTATCATCAAAAGGTTCAGAGAATCTGGAGTAATCACTGCACGTAAGCGGCAATGCCTGTGACCTTCGATCCCTCAGGCGGTGCTGCATCAAAAACCGACATTAGTGTGTAAAGGATATCACCACTCGGGCTAGGAACACTTCAGAAAACCAGTCAATTGAACACAAGTTGAAAAGGATTTGCAAATAATTGTATTCTGTTTTTATTTACCATTTACACAACAAGTCCGAGTCCATGGTTCTCGCCCGGAAAAGGGTGGAGTGCCATCTCCGGGTTGGGGAGGAGATCTTGCCCCAAGTAGAGGAGTTCAAGTACCTCGGAGTCTTGTTCACAAGTGAGGGAAGAGTGGATCGTGAGATCGACAGGCGGATCGGTGCGGTGTCTTCAGTAATGCGGACGCTGTATCGATCCGTTGTGGTGAAGAAGGAGCTGAGCCGGAAGGCAAAGCTCTCAATTTACCGGTCGATCTACGTTCCCATCCTCACCTATGGTCATGAGCTTTGGGTTATGACCGAAAGGACAAGATCACGGGTACAAGCGGCCGAAATGAGTTTCCTCCGCCGGGTGGCGGGGCTCTCCCTTAGAGATAGGGTGAGAAGCTCTGTCATCCGGGGGGAGCTCAAAGTAAAGCCGCTGCTCCTCCGCATCGAGAGGAGCCAGATGAGGTGGTTCGGGCATCTGGTCAGGATGCCACCCGAGCGCCTCCCTAAGGAGGTGTTTAGGGCATGTCCGACCGGTAGGAGGCCACGAGGAAGACCCAGGACACGTTGGGAAGACTATGTCTCCCGGCTGTTCTACTTGGTCTTCCAAGTTGGTTTCTGGAACGCCTCGGGATCCCCCGGGAGGAGCTGGACGAAGTGGCTGGGGAGAGGGAAGTCTGGGCTTCCCTGCTTAGGCTGCTGCCCCCGCGACCCGACCTCGGATAAGCGGAAGAAGATGGATGGATGGATGGATGGATTTACACAACATGCCAACTTCACTGGTTTTGTAGTTATCTGGCTTTTAAATGCCCAAAAGTGTCCCGATCTTCCTGTTCAGACCCAAGAGTGGCATGGAAACGTAAAACACTGTACACCGTAGTGATAGATAAAACCATTATTGTCCGTTACAGAACAATTAAAGAGAAATTCAATTTGATTCCTCCCAGTAAGTAGAGAGAAACGCAGCCAGAGTCTGGGAGCCGCTGGATGAGCTTGGCGGTGGGAGTCCACTTAGCAAAGTGCAGCAGCTCATCCTCTGAGCTTGTCCGGGCCGCAGGCCTTGTGTGTATTTACTCAGCCAAGGAAGGAGGTCACCCGCTTCTAATCTATTGCGGGGGCCTGATGGGATGCGCTCAGGTTGGAGGCGGTCCCGCTGAAAGACGTACTGAAGGAACTCCTTTGGTAGCAAAGGAGTCTTGGAAGGTTTGGGGGCTCTCCCCATTATAATGTTCAACCTCTGTAGCCTTCCTTTGCATTTTCAGATGTTTATTCATGTTCTACTTGGTCTTCCAAGTTGGTTTCTGGCCTTCCGTTTGAAGACCGCCTCATCTTGAGCTTCTCACCTTGCTTTTATTTCTTCTTGAAGAGATGAATTTTCATCCTCTTAGTGGCCCATTGTGTGGGTAAAAGGTAATTTGCTTGAGAGAAGACTGTACGCACAAAACTAAGTACTTTAAGTCCTCCAAGAACAAGTCCCAGGCAGCTCAAAACACTTGGTCATTGCAGACCTGATTGTTTTTGTAACAGGAGAATCCGTTTTGTACCTTGGCACTAACAGAACAACATAATGATCTAATCTACCAACAAAAGGGCGGGACTTGGATAAATACGTGGTTGGTATGTTACCATAGCTCAGGGGTTGGCAACCCAAAATGTTGAAAGAGCCATATTGGACCAAAAATGCAAAAAAAAAAAAAATCTGTCTGGAGCCGCAAACAATTAATAGCCTTCTATAAGTGATATAATGAAGTCAACACATGATATAAGTGTCATATTAGCCTACTATCAAAATGACTATGTGTCGCAGGCTGACACAAATCTTCGTTGACAGAAATGTTGAAATGTAATACTCATTCTACCCATTTTTACAACATTAGAAAACATTAGCAAAACTTCTCAGAGGGTGAAATAACTCCCCTAAAGTACTGTCTTAGAATGGCCAAAGGTAAAGATGTGTGTGTCCAAGTTAAAGGAAACGTCAGGCTGTCTTCTTCTAATGGATTTATTACACTCTTTTTCAAGCTGGGTAATGTTTGCTGTGGTCTATAACAGCACACAAATAACTATCAGAAATGCAGCCAATAATACATACGGATAATCTGTTATGAGAAATGTAGATATCAATTAAATTAAATACACAGAGGACATAGGAAATTAAATGAGCTTAAACATACCTAAAAGTGAGGCATAATGATGCAATATGTACCTAAAGCCTAAATAGCATGTTAGCATCGATTAGCTTGCAGTCATACACTGACCAAATATGCTTGATAAGCACTCCACAGAAGTCAATAATATCAACAAAGCTCACCTTTGTGCATTAACGCACAGCATAAATAGATTGGTTGACATAATGAGACCAAAAATGAGTGGCATAAAATATGTCTTTCTCTGGCATCAGTGAAGAAAGTTATACATGTAAACAAACTATGGTGAGTTCAAGGACCGCCAAAATGAGTAGGACCAAACGGCGCTCGCCAAATACTCTCAACAGAGAATCATGTTTAATATAAGCAGTGGGAGGGCAGTTTGTGTCATGTTTGTCCTCCGACAGAAACGCTATTAAAACAAAAATATATTTAATAACCTGTGAACCTTTTCAATCCGGTTTCAGGGCAAATCACTCTACGGAGACAGCCCTCGCAAAAATGACTAATGATCTACTGCTAACGATGGATTCTGATGCGTCATCTATGTTGCTGTTTCTTGATCTTAGCGCTGCTTTTGATACCGTCGATCATAATATTTTATTAGAGCGTATCAAAACACGTATTGGTATGTCAGACTTAGCTTTGTCGTGGTTTAACTCTTATCTTACTGACAGGATGCAATGCGTCTCCCATAATAATGTGACCTCGGACTATGTTAAGGTAACGTGCGGAGTTCCTCAGGGTTCGGTTCTTGGCCCTGCACTCTTTAGTATTTACATGCTGCCGCTAGGCGACATCATACGCAAAGACGGTGTTAGCTTTCACTGTTATGCTGATGACACCCAACTCTACATGCCCCTAAAGCTGACCAACACGCCGGATTGTAGTCAGCTGGAGGCGTGTCTTAATGAAATTAAACAATGGATGTCCGCTAACTTCTTGCAACTCAACGCCAAGAAAACGGAAATGCTGATTATCGGTCCTGCTAAACACCGACATTTATTTAATAATACCACCTTAACATTTGACAACCAAACAATTACACAAGGCGAATCAGTAAAGAATCTGGGTAACATCTTCGACCCAACTCTCTCGTTTGAGTCACACATTAAGAGTGTTACTAAAACGGCCTTCTTTCATCTCCGTAATATCGCTAAAATTCGTTCTATTTTATCCACTAGCGACGCTGAGATCATTATTCATGCGTTCGTTACGTCTCGTCTCGACTACTGTAACGTATTATTTTCGGGTCTCCCTATGTCTAGCATTAAAAAATTACAGTTGGTACAAAATGCGGCTGCTAGACTTTTGACAAGAACAAGAAAGTTTGATCATATTACGCCTATACTGGCTCACCTGCACTGGCTTCCTGTGCACTTAAGATGTGACTTTAAGGTTTTACTACTTACGTATAAAATACTACACGGTCTAGCTCCGTCCTATCTTGTCGATTGGATTGTACCATATGTCCCGGCAAGAAATCTGCGTTCAAAGAACTCCGGCTTATTAGTGATTCCCAGAGCCCAAAAAAAGTCTGCGGGCTATAGAGCGTTTTCTATTCGGGCTCCAGTACTATGGAATGCCCTCCCGGTAACAATTAGAGATGCTACCTCAGTAGAAGCATTTAAGTCCCATCTTAAAACTCATTTGTATACTCTAGCCTTTAAATAGCCCCCCTGTTAGACCAGTTGATCTGCCGTTTCTTTTCTTTTCTCCTCTGCTCCCCTTTTCCTTGAGGGGGGGGGGGGCACAGGTCCGGTGGCCATGGATGAAGTGCTGGCTGTCCAGAGTCGGGACCCGGGGTGGACCGCTCGCCTGTGCATCGGCTGGGAACATCTCTACGCTGCTGACCCGTCTCCGCTCGGGATGGTGTCCTGCTGGCCCCACTATGGACTGGACTCTTACTATTATGTTGGATCCACTATGGACTGGACTCTCACAATATTATGTCAGACCCACTCGACATCCATTGCTTTCGGTCTCCCCTAGAGGGGGGGGGGGGTTACCCACAAATGCGGTCCTCTCCAAGGTTTCTCATAGTCATTCACATCGACGTCCCACTGGGGTGAGTTTTTCCTTGCCCTTATGTGGGCTTTGTACCGAGGATGTCGTTGTGGCTTGTGCAGCCCTTTGAGACACTTGTGATTTAGGGCTATATAAATAAAGATTGATTGATTGATTGATTGGTTTGTCGGTAGTCGGAATCTCATCTTCATTGCTCTGGAGCGATCGGACATTAGCCGGCTTCCCCTACTCTCAGCGTTTCCTCCGTATTCTTTGTCCACTTGTGTTGACGTAGCAGCTTTGTGGGAATGTGATGCATGAGTTTGGGTGGCGTCCATGCGGATACCGCTAAGCTACAGTGCAGCGTGCAACCCCATGTAGGGGTGATTCTGTCCCTATTGGCGGTGAATGGTGTTGCCAGGTCCAAACATTGTCCAATTACTTGATACAGACTTGCAATCAAGAGCCAAGTGTACACCAGACCAAACACTGCGGTCATCACTGTTGAAAACCCATCTGTTCAAATCTGGACTAAACATCTATTTAGAGTTGTACTGGTACTAATAATGTACAGCGGTACTAATGAATTAAAAACGGTACTATACTGCATGTATAAAATACATGGAGTACTTACAAGCAGACACAGTTTAGAGACAGAAAGATTGCACGCATTTTGGCTTAAAAACGATAAAAGATGAAGCTCTAAAGACTGAAGCGCCGCTCTGCAAGGAGCAGAGGTGTGGACTCGAGTCACATGACTTGGACTCGAGTCAGACTCGAGTCATGAATTTGATGACTTTAGACTCGACTTGACAAAATGTAAAAAGACTTGCAACTCGACTTAGACTTTAACATCAATGACTTGTGACTTCACTTGGACTTGAGCCTTTTGAATTGACATGACTTGACATGACTTGCTACTTTCCCCAAAACCCAAAGATGAAAAAGTTATTCGGGAGCGCTCCGTATTTTTCGTTGTGTACTTGTCTATCAGCGTTGCGTGTGTCAGCTGGTGTGGTCTCAGTACAACAGCCAATCAAATTAGATCTACTTTGTTTTCATCACACAGCATTCATCCAATCAAATTGCAGGACAACCAACGAAGAAGACATGTCCAAACCACACGCCAGTGAACAAAAAATGATACCTAAAATAATTTTGTTTGGGTATAAAAATTACGAGGTGGTCAACACAAAACGGTTTGCAGTATGCAACACATGCGGTTCGAAAATTACTGATGGAGAGGCAACAACTTCCAACTTCGTCCGGCATTTGAAGTTGCACAAAGAACGGTAAGTTTTGAATGTAAGATAACGTTTATTGGCTAAGTAACGTGACTTTTATTTGCTGTGTAGTTAAATCAGTGAGGCTGTAAACTCACTGCTAACATTATAACGTTATTGCAAACACGGGAATCTGTTGCAGTTCACTACCTTATTCATACTTTTTGTTCAGTGATTTTTTTCAAACAGGGTTACGTTAGTCAATATATCACACGTAACGTTAGACGGCGGTCAGCAGCACCGCGTATTTTAGCCACCTAAAAAAAGACAAAAATAGAAAAATAAAGGTCAGTTAAAATGTATACTATATTATGAATATGTGTACCGTTTTAGCTAGCTTTCTGACATACTGTTGGTTGTTTACCTCAGTGGTCCCCAACCACCGGGCCGCGGCCCGGTACTGGTCCGTGGATCGATTGGTATCGGGCCGCACAAGAAATAATTTTTTTTTCTTTTCTTTTTTTAATTAAATCAACATAAAAAACACAAGATACACTTACAAGTAGTGCACCAACCCAAAACAACTCTCTACCCCCTTTTGTTCTGGGCATTGAACATGAAGACTCTTCCTTCACTGTTCCGAGTGGCCATGAGAGTCTTGGCAGTGCCTGCCTCCAGTGCTCCAGTGGAGCGAGTTTTCAGCCATGGTGGCATCATACTACGCCCCCATCGTGCACAAATGACTGACAGACTCTTGGCTAATTTGGTCTTTTGCAATTGCAATGCAGCATAGGGCCCTGACATATAAAAAGTACAACTTTTTTGTTATGTTCACGTATATGTCATGTTTTTTCAATGTTAACACTTTTGTACAAATAAGTACATTTGCACTTTATTTTTCAATGTGTTTGTTCTGTAAAGGAATGAGTTAATGTTTAAAATGACTGGTTAATAGTGCTATTATAAAGTGCAATGTCAGCACAATTTTCTTTCCTGCAATTTAAAATGCACTTGTTTTAATAAATAAATACAGCGTTTGAAAAGCATACACAATCTGTGTTAATATATTAGTCTGTGGTTAAAAGGACTTGAAAGGACTCGAAACTCAAAATGCAGGACTTAGGACTTGACTTGAGACTTTCCAGTCTTGACTTTGGACTTGACTCGGGGCTTGCCTGTCTTGACTCGGGACTTGACTCGGACTTGTGGGCAAAGACTTGAGACTTACTTGTGACTTGCAAAACAATGACTTGGTCCCACCTCTGGCAAGGAGTGCTTTAAAACATGGCTAGCTCGCGGTTAACGTCCACCCGCAGTCGGCAGTGTTTCAGCTACTTCTAAATCACTAATCCTCGCCTCCAATAAACTATGTTTCTCACGAGTATCATCCCCGCAGGACGAGGACTGGCTAAACATGCTTCACTACACGCCGTAGGAGGATACAATAGCTCACTGCTAACAGAAAGCTAGCACCCCTGAATGTAAACAAATGCCGAGGGTGGGTCTATACATAAATTGACTGCAACGACACCAAGTACAAGACCAGTGTAAGTCAATAGTACAATGATTATGTCAGATTTTTTTAATTATCACTATATCTTTTGTCATTTTTTTATTGTTTATAAATTTCCAGAAATACGTCCCTGGACACAGGAGAACTTTAATTATGACCAATGGATAATCCTGTAACTACTTGGTATCGGATCGATACCTAAATTTGTGGTATCATCCAAAACTAACAGCTGGTTTCATGGTGTGCTAACAATAACTTGGTTCTTAACACTAACAAAACCAAAGAACTAATTGTAAACTTCCGCAGGAAAGGGCAGAACAAACACCCTCCACTTTTAATTGATAACAATCTCGTAGAAAGGGTCAAGCATTTCAAATTCTTAGGGGTGAACATAACAGAAGATCTATGCTGGGACATTAACACTGCTTCTACAGTCGGAAAGGCCCAACAACGTCTTTTTTTTTTGAGGAAACTAAAATGCGCAAACATTCCGCAGAAATCAATGGTCAACTTTTACAACTGTGCCATCAGCAGTGTCCTCACTTACGGATTTTTAGTGTGGTTTGCTAGCTGCACTAAAGCGAACCAACAGGCCCTCCAGCGAGTGGTTAAAGCGGTGGGGAAAATTACAAAGACGATACTCCCAGAGATGAGTGCCATGTACACAACTCGCTGCCTAAAGCGAGTACACAACATCCTGAAGGACAGATACCACCCAGCACATGGCCTCTTCAACCTGCTACCCTCTGGAAGGAGGTATAGATCGATTTGCGCCAGGACCACCAGAATGTCTCACAGTCTGTATCACCAGGCTGTGAGACTGCTAAATGAACAGCCTGCCCCTTTGCTGCCCCGGACCATCTTATTACCTCACTCTTCACCACCTCAATAATTGTGCTCTGGAAATTGCATTGTTGCAACATCAACGTAACACTCATCAGACATCTGACTGTTCCCACCCCCACGTCCCTCTTATCGCCATCTTCCTGACAATGCTAAAATGCAAAAATGTAAACTATTGTCAACCTGCACATCAATGCAGTTTCTATGCCGCTGGACAAAGCTCAAAGCTTACTCTTTAGTATTTACATGCTGCCGCTAGGCGACATCATACGCAAATACAGTGTTAGCTTTCATTGCTATGCTGATGACAGCCAACTCTACATGCCCCTAAAGCTGACCAACACGCCGGATTGTAGTCAGCTGGAGGCGTGTCTTAATGAAATTAAACAATGGATGTCCGCTAACTTCTTGCAACTCAACGCCAAGAAAACGGAAATGCTGATTATCGGTCCTGCTAAACACCGTCATTTATTTAATAATACCACCGTAACATTTGACAACCAAACAATTACACAAGGCGAATCAGTAAAGAATCTGGGTATTATCTTCGACCCAACTCTCTCGTTTGAGTCACACATTAAGAGTGTTACTAAAACGGCCTTCTTTCATCTCCGTAATATCGCTAAAATTCGTTCTATTTTATCCACTAGCGACGCTGAGATCATTATTCATGCGTTCGTTACGTCTCGTCTCGACTACTGTAACGTATTATTTTCGGGTCTCCCTATGTCTAGCATTAAAAAATTACAGTTGGTACAAAATGCGGCTGCTAGACTTTTGACAAGAACAAGAAAGTTTGATCATATTACGCCTATACTGGCTCACCTGCACTGGCTTCCTGTGCACTTAAGAAGTGACTTTAAGGTTTTACTACTTACGTATAAAATACTACACGGTCTAGCTCCGTCCTATCTTGTCGATTGCATTGTACCATATGTCCCGGCAAGAAATCTGCGTTCAAAGAACTCCGGCTTATTAGTGATTCCCAGAGCCCAAAAAAAGTCTGCGGGCTATAGAGCGTTTTCTATTCGGGCTCCAGTACTATGGAATGCCCTCCCGGTAACAATTAGAGATGCTACCTCAGTAGAAGCATTTAAGTCCCCATCTTAAAACTCATTTGTATACTCTAGCCTTTAAATAGCCCCCCTGTTAGACCAGTTGATCTGCCGTTTCTTTTCTTTTCTCCTCTGCTCCCCTTTTCCTTGAGGGGGGGGGGGCACAGGTCCGGTGGCCATGGATGAAGTGCTGGCTGTCCAGAGTCGGGACCCGGGGTGGACCGCTCGCCTGTGCATCGGCTGGGAACATCTCTACGCTGCTGACCCGTCTCCGCTCGGGATGGTGTCCTGCTGGCCCCACTATGGACTGGACTCTTACTATTATGTTGGATCCACTATGGACTGGACTCTCCCAATATTATGTCAGACCCACTCGACATCCATTGCTTTCGGTCTCCCCTAGAGGGGGGGGGGTTACCCACATATGCGGTCCTCTCCAAGGTTTCTCATAGTCATTCACATCGACGTCCCACTGGGGTGAGTTTTTCCTTGCCCGTATGTGGGCTTTGTACCGAGGATGTCGTTGTGGCTTGTGCAGCCCTTTGAGACACTTGTGATTTAGGGCTATATAAATAAAGATTGATTGATTGATGATGAAACAAAATCTCGTTGTTCATGTATGACTTAAGTGTTATTATGACAATGACAATAAAGGAATTGATTGATTGTTTGATTGATTGAACTAATGTAAAGTATCAAACAACAGAAGAATAAGTGATTATTGCATTTTAAAAGAAGTGTAGATAGAACATGTTGAAATTGTCTTGAAGTACCTTTTAAAAGCGCTATATCAATAAAAAAGAGTTATTTTGATCAACAACCTGCAAGTCATAAATCCCACACCAGAAACAGACACCTAAAAGCACCAGCGGAAACAATAATCGATAAAACATCTTAAATATGTTATTGGACTTTCTAAATGATTTGGACATACAGTAGGTAACATTGTATTTTTGCCTCATTCCTGTGAGAATCCTGCATGTGACTGAAGCATTAAGGATTGGGACTATCCAGGGCCAGCTGCAGTGTGCTCAAACAACCACCAGGTAGCATCCGTGACCAGGTAATACTGCATCATCTCTTTCTCGTTTTATTGGGTTGGTAGTGCAGTCTCTTTGCAGTCTTCACTCACGTTAAAGTGAAGGATGAGGCAAACATACGCCGTTACCTACTGTACCGTGATGTTTCTAGCTCTCATCATTTTGTGGAGTTATTGGGAAGCATACGTAAAACTCCAAATTAAAATGTGTCAAACTCCATCCTTTTTGGTACCCTATCGCTACTTCAAAAACTAAATTGAAGAGTACCAAAAAAATTGCCATGGTATGGATCCGTTATTTTGGGACGTCTTTAAGAATGCCGGTTGAATTTGGAGTTTTGTCCAGCTGCAATTTTCCCCGTAGCGACACTCTTCCAAGATCATAAAGGAAAAAACAACAACAAAATAATAGCTGTGCTCTTAAACCCCACTGTGACTTTTTTTTTTTTTTTTTTTGGATGTGAACTCAAGACTAGTGTTGTCTAGATACCAATATTTTGGTACCAGTACCAAAATATATTTCGATACTTTTCGGTACTTTTTGATACTTTTCTAAATAAAGGGGACCACAAAAAAATTCACTATTGCCTTTATTTTAGCAAAAAAATCTTACGATACATTAAAAATATGTTTCTTATTGCAAGTTTGTCCTTAAATAAAATAGTGAACATACAGGACCACTTGTCTTTTAGTAGTAAGTAAGCAAACAAAGGCTCCTAATTTAGCTTTATTGTGTCATTTTCCATTCTATTATTTTGTCAAAATTATTAAGGACAAGTGGTAGAAAATGAATTATTAATCCACTTGTTCATTTACTGTTATTATCTTCGTACTTTCTCTTTTAACATGTTCTATCTACACCTCTGTTAAAATGTAATAATCACTGTGGAGAAGGCGTGGTCCAGCTGCAGGTGAGTAGATAACCCAGCTGGAACAGGTTGTCTGATCACCTGTCTCTTGTATTTAAAGCAGCGTGAGGAGCCCGGGGAGGAGAACGAGCCAGGAAAGGCGGAGAAGGAAGGAGCGTGAAGCGAGAGAAACCGAGACTGAAAGACTAAAAAATAAAAAGAAGTGACTATTCAGCAAAACCAGCCTGCTTATTCCCGAGCACTGTGAACCCTAGCACGAGACGTGTTACAATCACTTATTCTTCTGTTCTTTGGGATGCTTTACATTATTTTTGGACAATACTACAAATTTAGGTATCAATCCGATACCAAGTCATTACAGGATCCGGGACCGGTACTTTTTAGAGACATTATAGTACCAAATATGATTCATTAGTATCGCGGTACTATACCAATACCGGTATACCGTACAACCCTAGCTCAGACTGTTACAGAAAATATATTATATATACTAAATATATTATATATACAGGTAAAAGCCAGTAAATTAGAATATTTTGAAAAACTTGATTTATTTCAGTAATTGCATTCAAAAGGTGTAACTTGTACATTATATTTATTCATTGCACACAGACTGATGCATTCAAATGTTTATTTCATTTAATTTTGATGATTTGAAGTGGCAACAAATGAAAATCCAAAATTCCGTGTGTCACAAAATTAGAATATTACTTAAGGCTAATACAAAAAAGGGATTTTTAGAAATGTTGGCCAACTGAAAAGTATGAAAATGAAAAATATGAGCATGTACAATACTCAATACTTGGTTGGAGCTCCTTTTGCCTCAATTACTGCGTTAATGCGGCGTGGCATGGAGTCGATGAGTTTCTGGCACTGCTCAGGTGTTATGAGAGCCCAGGTTGCTCTGATAGTGGCCTTCAACTCTTCTGCGTTTTTGGGTCTGGCATTCTGCATCTTCCTTTTCACAATACCCCACAGATTTTCTATGGGGCTAAGGTCAGGGGAGTTGGCGGGCCAATTTAGAACAGAAATACCATGGTCCGTAAACCAGGCACGGGTAGATTTTGCGCTGTGTGCAGGCGCCAAGTCCTGTTGGAACTTGAAATCTCCATCTCCATAGAGCAGGTCAGCAGCAGGAAGCATGAAGTGCTCTAAAACTTGCTGGTAGACGGCTGCGTTGACCCTGGATCTCAGGAAACAGAGTGGACCGACACCAGCAGATGACATGGCACCCCAAACCATCACTGATGGTGGAAACTTTACACTAGACTTCAGGCAACGTGGATCCTGTGCCTCTCCTGTCTTCCTCCAGACTCTGGGACCTCGATTTCCAAAGGAAATGCAAAATTTGCATGGTTGGGTGATGGTTTGGGGTGCCATGTCATCTGCTGGTGTCGGTCCACTCTGTTTCCTGAGATCCAGGGTCAACGCAGCCGTCTACCAGCAAGTTTTAGAGCACTTCATGCTTCCTGCTGCTGACCTGCTCTATGGAGATGGAGATTTCAAGTTCCAACAGGACTTGGCGCCTGCACACAGCGCAAAATCTACCCGTGCCTGGTTTACGGACCATGGTATTTCTGTTCTAAATTGGCCCGCCAACTCCCCTGACCTTAGCCCCATAGAAAATCTGTGGGGTATTGTGAAAAGGAAGATGCAGAATGCCAGACCCAAAAACGCAGAAGAGTTGAAGGCCACTATCAGAGCAACCTGGGCTCTCATAACACCTGAGCAGTGCCAGAAACTCATCGACTCCATGCCACGCCGCATTAACGCAGTAATTGAGGCAAAAGGAGCTCCAACCAAGTATTGAGTATTGTACATGCTCATATTTTTCATTTTCATACTTTTCAGTTGGCCAACATTTCTAAAAATCCCTTTTTTGTATTAGCCTTAAGTAATATTCTAATTTTGTGACACACGGAATTTGGGATTTTCATTTGTTGCCACTTCAAATCATCAAAATTAAATGAAATAAACATTTGAATGCATCAGTCTGTGTGCAATGAATAAATATAATGTACAAGTTACACCTTTTGAATGCAATTACTGAAATAAATCAAGTTTTTCAAAATATTCTAATTTACTGGCTTTTACCTGTATATATATATATATATATATATAATATAAACACTAAGCTTATTCACGGGGGTTACGTTCCGAGACCACCGTGAGTAATAAAAAATAGCTCCAACCCCTCCTGCTAGCTTAACGTGAAAGTTCTCCCCTGATTTCAGATCAACATTTACATAAAAGCGAGAGTAGTAATTATTAGATTAGAGTCAGCGCCAATAATCCTCCCCATCTTGATTGAATTGCCATTGTTCATCCGCAACAAAAGAAGTTAACAGGCTATATTGAAACATACCGTATTTTTCGGTATTTAAGCTGCACCCACTAAATTTTAGGGAAAATAAATATTTTTCCATATATTACCCGCACCAAATATATATACGTTGTGAAATTAGTTTTTTACACAGTAATATTTTGTAAATGTTTATTCACTTACCTTAATTGTTTGCAAACGGTGTCAGTAACACGGCAGTAAAACAGCCAATCAAACAAAACAGAAGTCATGGTCATGGACCCACTAGCTGAGCAAGCTAGCTCTCCAATCAGCTAAACAGACTCAATAACTCCACGGTGACGTTTTGATGAATTTACTGAGGAATTTGTGAAACTGAAACAATACAAAAAGACTGCCATTGTAAATGAACAATACTAACAAAGACACTCGTAAACGTGTCAGTATAGTAGCTAATGCTAATGACGTTCGCGTCATTACATTACGATAGCACGTACAAATATGCATGAAAACACTCCTACAGACATCACACATGGGAGGGTTTAGTAAGGAGGAACAGTTTTAGTTGTATTGTAAAATTTACAAATGTAGCTTGGAGTTACGAATGACAAATCCATACAAGTAGCAACGCTATGGACGGCTAGAAGACTGAACGACACTTCCACTTCCGGCTGAAAGCACTAAATTGAAGGACACATGCAGCACTTGCAGTGAAATCTCCACCCGGGCTCATATATAGTTGTTGTTGATGATTACACGTTGATTACAAGTTACTTGTTAACTTAGGTGTTGTTTATTGTTCCCCTAGAACACGGGTGTCCAAACTTTTTGACTAAATAATTGGGCTAAATAAATTTGTCCGAAGGCCGAAAACTGCATGTAAAGTAACTGTACTTTACATGCAGGCTATATATATATATATATATATATATATATATATATATATATGTACATATATATATAGCCTATACATACATATATGTAGAAATTATATTAGTATAATGGATATATACTGTAATTAATATCATTGGATATTAAGAAAGTTTGACTCCTACCTTGTTTACTTCCGTGACGACCTCCTTAAAGTTTTGTAATTAATCAGAAAGATCAAGCAGCTAAAATGCGCCAAACACGGAGAAGTGTGGAGAATGTTTAGCATTTTTCCCATTATGCTTTGTAACGGATTTAAATGGGTGTAATTTCGAATTTTCTACAATTGTATAATGTTCTGTGACATTTTGTGTTGGTTATATATATATATATATATATATATATATATATATATATATATATATATATATATATATATATATATATATATTTTGCACCATGACCAGGGAAGGTTGTCTGCATTGGGTCATATAAGTAAATGCTATACTTATAGCCTTTCAGAGACTATTTAAAGGTCCTGATTAACTCACCTTGTCCACTAGTTGGTGACATAACAGCAGCATCAAATTGTCAGACTAATAAAATGAATGCAATTTTCCTGTGGGTAAAATTCCTTTTTAAAACTCATGCTTGGCTCGCGGGGCGGTAGTTTGGACACCCCTGCCCTACAAGTACAGTAGGACGGGGATTCATATGGCCCTATTTGTTGTGGTTTGCCTGACACAGGAAACGTAACACATTGGGGGGTTGGACTATCTGCTCAAAAGCAGAAAGCCATTATCCTAACCTAAATGTTTTCTGCAAGCAAACAGACTATTTTCTGAGAGGAAAACACGTTTGACGTACCACTGATGAAGATGGCGAGGGGGGCCGTCGTCAGGGGGATGACCAGAGGAGAACCGGCAAACAGCGAGTAGACGACACCGCCGATGCTTTGTCCGATGATGGTCTTCCGCACATCTGCAAATAGGGATATTAAAAAAAAACGGAAGGTCAAATCGTAATGTTGGACAAGAAGCACATGGCCGAAAGACCTCGATTCACAGTTCAAAACATTCAGCTGTAAAAATCAACGTGTGCTTGCATTTTTTTCCCTTCCATAAAACCAAGGATGTGTCACGCTGGCAGCGTTTGTGTGTGTTTGTGTGTGTTTGCGTGTGTTTGTGTGTGTGTGCACTGCTGCTTCAGGCATAACATTTTCCAGCCCATCTCCCAAACTTGTTGTGATGCCAGCAGCCGCTAACATCGCTGTTCAAAACAAAAACAACTAATTAAACGCGGCGGCGGTTCAAAAACGACGACGGCAGCTTAGCAATTCAGACCAGCACCAAAGTGCACGCCTTAATCTGGATCTAAATCCACATTGTGTAAGATTTATAGCACCTTTTGCACAACGTTTGATGGAAATCTAGCGAACAAAACTTTAGTCACAGTCTTATAATTAAACACTCGTATTTTGACCCTAATCCAGGACAATTATCGCCCCCCCCTCGAGTGTGACAAATAAAAAAACTTCCTTCATATAAACATTCTTTAAAATGGTGGTACAGAACAACCAAGCATGGACTTGTTTGGGTTTAGTTTTTTACATCAGCCTGGCTAACGCTCTATTATTCCTATAATGCTTTGTAGGGGTGTCAAAAATGTTTTTTTTTTTAAATTTGGAACGATTCTTAATCAATTAATCAAAAATGACTAATGATCTACTGCTAACGATGGATTCTGATGCGTCATCTATGTTGCTGCTTCTTGATTTTAGCGCTGCTTTCGATACCGTCGATCATAATATTTTATTAGAGCGTATCAAAACACGTATTGGTATGTCAGACTTAGCCTTGTCGTGGTTTAACTCTTATCTTACTGACAGTATGCAGTGCGTCTCCCATAAGAATGTGACCTCGGACTATGTTAAGGTAACGTGCGGAGTCCCCCAAGGTTCGGTTCTTGGCCCTGCACTCTTTAGTATTTACATGCTGCCGCTAGGCGACATCATACGCAAATACGGTGTTAGCTTTCATTGTTATGCTGATGACACCCAACTCTACATGCCCCTAAAGCTGACCAATACGCCGGATTGTAGTCAGCTGGAGGCGTGTCTTAATGAAATTAAACAATGGATGTCCGCTAACGTCTTGCAACTCAACACTAAGAAAACGGAAATGCTGATTATCGGTCCTGCTAAACACCGACATTTATTTAATAATACCACCTTAACATTTGACAACCAAACAATTACACAAAGCGACTCAGTAAAGAATCTGGGTATTATCTTCGACCCAACTCTCTCCTTTGAGTCACACATTAAGAGTGTTACTAAAACGGCCTTCTTTCATCTCCGTAATATCGCTAAAATTCGTTCCATTTTGTCCACTAGCGACGCTGAGATCATTATTCATGCGTTCGTTACGTCTCGTCTCGATTACTGTAACGTATTATTTTCGGGTCTCCCTATGTCTAGCATTAAAAGATTACAGTTGGTACAAAATGCGGCTGCTAGACTTTTGACAAGAACAAGAAAGTTTGATCATATTACGCCTATACTGGCTCACCTGCACTGGCTTCCTGTGCACTTAAGATGCGACTTTAAGGTTTTACTACTTACGTATAAAATACTACACGGTCTAGCTCCAGCCTATCTTACCGATTGTATTGTACCATATGTCCCGGCAAGAAATCTGCGTTCAAAGAACTCCGGCTTATTAGTGATTCCCAGAGCCCAAAAAAAGTCTGCGGGCTGTAGAGCGTTTTCTATTCGGGCTCCAGCACTATGGAATGCCCTCCCGGTAACAGTTAGAGATGCTACCTCAGTAGAAACATTTAAGTCCCATCTCAAAACTCATTTGTATACTCTAGCCTTTGAATAGCCCCCCTTTTTTAGACCAGTTGATCTGCCGTTTCTTTTCTTTTCTCCTCTGCTCCCCCCTATCCCTTGTGGAGGGGAAGACACACAGATCCGGTGGCCATGGATGGGGTGCTGGCTGTCCGGGGTCGGGACCCGGGGTGGACCGCTCGCCTGTATATTGGTTGGGAACATCTCTGCGCTGCTGACCCGTCTCCGCTCGGGATGGTTTCCTGCTGCCCCCACTGTGGACTGGACTCTTACTGTTATGCTGGATCCACTATGGACTGGACTCTCACAATATTATGTTAGACCCACTCGACATCCATTGCATTCGGTCTCCCTAGAGGGGGGGGGGGTTACCCACATATGCGGTCCTCTCCAAGGTTTCTCATAGTTATTCACATCGACGTCCCACTGGGGTGAGTTTTTCCTTGCCCTTATGTGGGCTATACCGAGGATGTCGTTGTGGCTTGTGCAGCCCTTTGAGACACTTGTGATTTAGGGCTATATAAATAAACATTGATTGATTGATTGAATTAAAAAAATAAATAATCAAAAGTCGATTAAAAAAAAAAACAACTTTTAGTTTTGGTTGATTTTGGCGGCGCCAGTGGACAAAATGGTAGTGTTTTGCCAGAGAGAAGACCACATTTTCCCCTGAGTACCAACCAGCGCATAAATCTTCAGAAACACGAACGTTCCCTCTAAGGTGCGCGCCTGCGCAATTGCGCACTGCTCAAGCGTCCTCTGCGCACAGCAAATATATGCCGCGCACCAAATCAAACCCATCTGAATTCTCAACAAAATAAACACATAATTTATTCTGTGTAATTTTGCAATGCAACTCTGAGTGACAGTGACAACAAGCGGCCCTAACGGTGTTCGTCAACACCGTTCTATTGAACACCGTTCAATTATTGTAACGTCTATGGAGATGCTTCGGGGACAGGAATTATATCGATCACTTTATTGAGCAAAACTGTTTATATTCGGCCATAACCGCACCAAAAACATGAGTAAAAAACTTCTATTTCGAAAAACTAGTCATTTTCTGCAGTACAAACAGTCTGTCACCAACACGCATACCACTAAGCCACTGGTGCGTTTATGGCCACTAGAGATGCGCGGTTTGCGGACACAACCGCGGAGTCCGCGGATTATCCGCGGATCGGGCGGATGAAATTAAAAACAATAAGATTTTATCCGCTCGCGGGTCGGGTCGGGCGGATTAATTAGATATTTTTTTTATTTTTTTATTTTTTTGGCGGGTGGCAGTTAAACCAATTCGGAAATATATATACATAGTTAAATGTTGTTACCCACATACGAAAAACGAGCAGGCACCTGCTGCATATGCCACAACAGAAGAAAAAAAAAGAAAAGAGATGGACACTTTTACGGAGCGGAGAAGGGACGCCTCGCCGGGGTCCGGGACCGAGGCCCCTTCCCCCGAGAGGGCCCCACCGGGAGCCGTAGCTGAGGCGATCCGCGAGAAGGGCCCGACGCACGTCCAGGGTCACTACCGCGCCCACCGCACCGACACCCCGCCTCGTCCGCTTTCGCAGTGCGCTCACGAAAGGGGTGGGGCTCACCCTGGTTGATATAGAGAGCAGGACGGTGGCCATGGAATTTCATTTAAGGTTTGTGATAAACCATCAAACTCATTCGTTAAAAGGACTCTATAGTAATATAAAGCAAATTTTTCTGGACATTATCATGCAAGAAAAGTTTATTTTTGGGATCGCGATCACCGCGTAATGATTTTTAAAGGTTGCATTACATTATTAACTGTCCCATGTGATCAGCCAGTGCGATTGGAAGTCCATGCTCAATTATTGCCTCCGTAAATAAAACTTCGGCATTTATCACATCCAAAGAATCTGTTTGGGCGACGAAAAACGTCGAAAGTTTTCCACTTGTATCGCTAGCAACGGCATTAGACTTGTGTTTTTTTGTCCCAACGTGGTCTTTTACATCGCTAATTCCTCCGTGTCCGATCGAAAAATCTTGTCTGCACAAGGTGCAATTCGCGTAGTTTTCACCCTTTTTTAAATTTTTTTTATTAATATTAGATATATAACAACGGGCGGATGGCGGGCGGGTGCAGTTCTGATCAAACGTTACATCGGGTGGATGGCGGATGGTTGACGACTTTCTGACGCGGTTGCGGATGAAATAAATTGCCTATCCGCGCATCTCTAATGGCCACACAAAAAGTCGGACAACTCAAACACCACACAAAGTTACACTATGACTCCTCAGTCATACCTGTGCTTATTCTACTGTCATTTATTATTAATGTTAATTTATTGATATTAATCATGGAATGCTGTTACTAGACAAAGTTACAGGAATGCACACTTCATCCTATGCTTACATTTCATTGTGCAACATGAGGATGTTTAAGGGCAACTAAATGTGATCTCTGAAAGGGGTACGAATGATTTCCAAAGCAGGACCCCCACCCAGACATATTGTACAATACTAATCCATAGCTTATGAAAAACAAGATTTATTTTATTTTCATTACAAGTGGGCCAAATCACTAATATTACTAAATAATCTCATGAAAATGACTCCTCTCATTTGAGTGTTATTATAAAAGATTGGTTTGAGACAGGTGTGCTGCTGGTATTGCCACGTGTGATGTTGCTCACATGAATGAACTCCACTGAATGCTCAAGAAGTTTTTGTGTTTGCTCACAAACATGAGCAAACACAAAAACATTGGGAACATTGACCACAACGATGTATTACTCATCTTTCCACAGTAGGAACCAACATATTTTATTCAAACTTTACATTTAGCAACTGCGAGCTATCAATATGGTGACTATCTATTGCTACAACGCTAATTTCCGGTTGCTAACTATAGCATGATCATTTTGATTTCAGCATCGAAAGGTACTTAGTAGTACAGCAGGAACAGAGCCAAAATCCCTCCTTGCCTTAGGCAAGGAGGGATTAAAGACAACGCATCCCAGCTACAACTAGGTTATATTAACACAGATACGACTGTATATACGACGGATACTGCAATACAAAGTAGTCTCTCTCTTTTTGATGAAATAACATTAGAGGAACTATTACGGCGTGTAAGTGGGATAAAACAAACATGTTTACTTGACCCACTTCCTGGGAAACTAATCAAGGAGCTTTTTGTATTATTATATCCATCCATCCATTTTCTAATGCTTATTCCCTTCGGGGCCGCGGGGGCGCTGGAGCCTATCTCAGGTCCATCAGTGCTAAATATTATAAACTTATCACTTTCCTCTGGCACTGTTCCCCTAGCATTCAAAAAAGCGGTTATTCATCCTCTGCTCAAAAGACCTAACCTCGATCCTGACCTCATGGTAAACTACCGACCGGTGTCCCACCTTCCGTTTATTTCAAAAATCCTCGAAAAAAATTGTCGCACAGCAGCTAAATGAACACTTAGCGTCTAATAAGCTCTGTGAACCCTTTCAATCCGGTTTCAGGGCAAATCACTCTACGGAGACAGCCCTCGCAAAAATGACTAATGATCTATCGCTAACTATGGATTCTGATGCGTCATCCATGTTGCTGCTTCTTCATCTTAGCGCTGCTTTCGATACCGTCGATCATATTTTATTAGAGCGTATCAAAACAATTATTGGTATGTCAGACTTAGCCTTGTCTTGGTTTAACTCCTATCTTACTGGCAGGAAGCAGTGCGTCTCCTATAACAATGTGACCTCGGAGTATGTTAAGGTAACGTGTGGAGTTCCTCAGGGTTTGGTTCTTGGCCCTGCACTCTGTAGTAATTACATGCTGCCGCTAGGCGGCGACATACGCAAATACGGTGTTAGCTTTCACTGTTATGCTGATGACACCCAACTCTACATGCCCCTAAAGCTGACCAACACGCCGGATTGTAGTCAGCTGGAGGCGTGTCTTAATGAAATTAAACAATGGATGTCCGCTAACTTCTTGCAACTCAACGCCAAGAAAACGGAAATGCTGATTATCGGTCCTGCTAGACACCGACATTTATTTAATAATACCACCTTAACATTTGACAACCAAACAATTACACAAGGCGACTGTAAAAAATCTGGGTATCATCTTTGACCCAACTCTCTCGTTTGAGTCACACATTAAGAGTGTTACTAAAACGGCCTTCTTTCATCTCCGTAATATCGCTAAAATTTGTTGTATTTTATCCACTAGCGACGCTGAGATCATTATTCATGCGTTCGTTACGTCTCGATTACTGTAACATATTATTTTGGGGTCTCGCTATGTCTAGCATTAAAAGATTACAGGTGGTACAAAATGCGGCTGCTAGACTTTTGACAAGAACAAGAAAGTTTGATCATATTACGCCTATACTGGCTCACCTGCACTGGCTTCCTGTGCACTTAAGATGTGACTTTAAGGTTTTACTACTTACGTATAAAATACTACACGGTCTAGCTCCAGCCTATCTTGCCGATTGTATTGTGCCATATGTCCCGACAAGAAATCTGCGTTCAAAGAACTCCGGCTTATTAGTGATTCCCAGAGCCCAAAAAAAGTCTGCGGGCTATAGAGCGTTTTCTATTCGGGCTCCAGTACTATGGAATGCCCTCCCGGTAACAGTTAGAGATGCTACCTCAGTAGAAGCATTTAAGTCCCATTTTAAAACTCATTTGTATACTCTAGCCTTTAAATAACCCCTCTTTTTTAGACCAGTTGATCTGCCGCTTCTTTTCCTTTCTCCTCTGCTCCCCTCTCCCTTGTGGAGGGGGGGGGGGGGGGTGGGGGGGGTGGCCATGGATGAAGTGCTGGCTGTCCAGAGTCGGGACCCGGGGTGGAGCGCTCGCCTGTGCATCGGTTGGGAACATCTCTGCGCTGCTGACCCGTCTCCGCTCGGGATGGTTTCCTGCTGGCCCCACTATGGACTGTACTCTTACTATTATGTAAGATCCACTATGGACTGGACTCTCACAATATTATGTCAGACCCACTCGACATCCATTGCATTCGGTCTCCTATCTATTTTATGGCGGAATGTAGTTCTTCATAGAACTGGCACCCAATGTTAGGAAAAAAGTATTGACTTTGAATCGAAAATCGATTCTGAATCAAGAATCGTTACCACCAAGAATCAAAACGTATGGTGCCCAGAGACTCCCAGCCCTATTTGTTTGTCAATCGTGCAATTCGACCAATCCAACCAACAAACAAAAGCAACGTGCCGGCCAATCACAGGTGGGGGGCGGGGTCACTGAGTCATACTCATATAAGGTGACCAAGATGTCCCACACGCGCACTTTTATTACTTCTCACTGGGGTTGTCCCGATTCCAATATTTTAGTACCGGTACCAAAATGTATTTTGATTCGTTGATACTTTTCGGTACTTTTCTAAATAAAGGGGACCACAAAAAAATTGGCATTATTGCATACTTGCCAACCTTGAGACCGCCGATTTCGGGAGGTGGGGGGGTGGGGGCGTGGGCGGGGGGCGTGGTTGGAGGCGTGGTTAAGATATATATAAATAAGAAATACTTGACTTTCAGTGAATTCTAGCTATATATATATATTTTATTACATATATATATATATATATATATATATATATATATATATATATATATATATATATATATATATATATACATACAAATATATATATATATATATATATATATATATACATATATATATATATATATATATATATATATATATACATATATATATATATATATATATATACATATATATATATATAAATAAATAAAAGAAATACTTGAATTTCAGTGTTCATTTACTTACACATATACACACACATAACACTCTACTCATTGTTGAGTTAAGGGTTGAATTGTCCATCCTTGTTCTATTCTCTGTCACTATTTCAGAACACACACATTATACAAATATACATTATAAAATCAATAAGAAAACGGGAGCTCTAATTTGGGAGTCTGAATTAGGATCAGAAGTTCTTGTATAAACATTGCGCACTCACGTTGCCTTTTTGTATTGATTACTGCAGCTGTGCACTGGATTCATTCACAAATACAAACTACAACTCACAAACACTTTAGAGTTAGGCTCCACCATCAGAATGTGTACTTAAACTTATAAAGATCACGTGGATATTATTCAGTGAGTTGATTCTCCAAAACTAACCTGTTATACAGGAGGAAAAAGCACACAGGACGTTTCAATTGTTCACAGACTGGTCGCGCTCATCAGAATGACAAGACACTTCCGGTCTGCAGGTGATAGCATTCAATTGGGAAGAAACGCCCTACTGCCCCCTACTGACCAATGTGAATACTGATAAATCTGTAATGACAGCTCCAAAAACGAATTCAAACCACAAAATAAAATAAATAAATCAACACAAAAATGTGACACATTATGGGTGGGTCACATATGCATGTACAGTAGATGGCAGTATTGTCCTGTTTAAAAGTGTCACAACATTGCTGTTTACGGCAGACGAACTGCTTTACGGGGGACGAAAACTTGACTGCTGTTGTTGTGTGTTGTTACCGCGCTGGGAGGACGTTAATGAAACTGCCTAACAATAAACACACATAAGAAACCAAGAACTCGCCCTCGATCATTAGCTGTTTATATGGTGGGAAAGCGGACATGAGAACAGGCTGTCAACACGTCACTCAGGTCCGCATGGAGCTGGAGGGGGCGTGGCCTCCAATTCCGCCTGAATTTCGGGAGATTTTCGGGAGAAAATTTGTCCCGGGAGGTTTTCGGGAGAGGCGCTGAATTTCGGGAGTCTCCCGGAAAATCCGGGAGGGTTGGCAAGTATGCATTATTGGCTTTATTTGAACAAAAAATCTTGCTTAAACATGTTTCTTATTGCAATGGAAGAACAATTTAGTCCTTAAATAAAATAGTGAACATATTAGACAACTTGTCTCTTAGTAGTAAGTAAACAAAGGCTCCTAATTAGTCGGCTGACGTATGCAGTAACTTATTGTGTCATTTATACACCTATTATTTTGTACACATTATGAGGGACAAACTGTAAAAAAATATTATTAATACACTTGTTTATTTACTGTTAATATCTGCTTATTTTCTGTTTTAACATGTTCTATCTACACTTCTGTTAAAATGGAATAATCACTTATTCTTCTGTTGTTTGATACTTTACATTAGTTTTGGATGATACCACACATAGATACCAAGTAGTTTCAGGATCATACATTGGTCATATTTAAAGTCCTCATGTGTCCAGGGACATATTTCCTGAGTTTATAAACATAATATAAATTAAAAAAAAAAGGAAAAAAGATTTTGTGACGATAAAAAATATTGATGTAATCATAGTAGTATCGACTAGATACGCTCTTGTACTTGGTATCATTACAGTGGATGTCAGGCGTAGATACACCCATGGCTTTTGTTTACATTCAGGCGCGCTAGCTTTTGTTAGCGGTGATGTCGGTGAGCTGTAATATCCTCCTGCAGTGTGTAGTGAAGCATGTTTCGCTATTACTCGTCCTCCAGTGATAATGCTACTTGTAAGAAACGTACTTTATTTGTCACCATGGAAGCGAGGATTAGTAATTTAGAAGTAGCTCAAACACTGCCGGCTGTGGATGGATGTTAGCTGATAGCTAGCTAATCATGTCTTAAAGCACCTCTCCCTGAGGGCGTTTCAGTGTTATAACTTCACCTTTATCTTTAGTTTTTAGGTCAAAATGCATCCATTCTCCCTTTTCTGTCTACACACTGTGTCTGCTTGTAAGTACCGATTGTGCGCTGCCGAACATGCTCCTCTGCTCGTAAAACTAGCAATGTCATGACGTGACGACGTGCCGTCATGCCTGTTAAATTGTTTTATAAATAAATAAATGTATATGTATATATATATATATATATATATATATATATATATATACATATATACATATATACATACATATATACATATATACATATATATATACATATATACATATATACAGGTAAAAGCCAGTAAATTAGAATATTTTGAAAAACTTGATTTATTTCAGTAATTGCATTCAAAAGGTGTAACTTGTACATTATATTTATTCATTGCACACAGACTGATGCATTCAAATGTTTATTTCATTTAATTTTGATGATTTGAAGTGGCAACAAATGAAAATCCAAAATTCCGTGTGTCACAAAATTAGAATGTTACTTAAGGCTAATACAAAAAAGGGATTTTTAGAAATGTTGGCCAACTGAAAAGTATGAAAATGAAAAATATGAGCATGTACAATACTCAATACTTGGTTGGAGCTCCTTTTGCCTCAATTACTGCGTTAATGCGACGTGGCATGGAGTCGATGAGTTTCTGGCACTGCTCAGGTGTTATGAGAGCCCAGGTTGCTCTGATAGTGGCCTTCAACTCTTCTGCATTTTTGGGTCTGGCATTCTGCATCTTCCTTTTCACAATACCCCACAGATTTTCTATGGGGCTAAGGTCAGGGGAGTTGGCGGGCCAATTTAGAACAGAAATACCATGGTCCGTAAACCAGGCACGGGTAGATTTTGCGCTGTGTGCAGGCGCCAAGTCCTGTTGGAACTTGAAATCTCCATCTCCATAGAGCAGGTCAGCAGCAGGAAGCATGAAGTGCTCTAAAACTTGCTGGTAGACGGCTGCGTTGACCCTGGATCTCAGGAAACAGAGTGGACCGACACCAGCAGATGACATGGCACCCCAAACCATCACTGATGGTGGAAACTTTACACTAGACTTCAGGCAACGTGGATCCTGTGCCTCTCCTGTCTTCCTCCAGACTCTGGGACCTCGATTTCCAAAGGAAATGCAAAATTTGCATGGTTGGGTGATGGTTTGGGGTGCCATGTCATCTGCTGGTGTCGGTTCACTCTGTTTCCTGAGATCCAGGGTCAACGCAGCAGTCTACCAGCAAGTTTTAGAGCACTTCATGCTTCCTGCTGCTGACCTGCTCTATGGAGATGGAGATTTCAAGTTCCAACAGGACTTGGCGCCTGCACACAGCGCAAAATCTACCCGTGCCTGGTTTACGGACCATGGTATTTCTGTTCTAAATTGGCCCGCCAACTCCCCTGACCTTAGCCCCATAGAAAATCTGTGGGGTATTGTGAAAAGGAAGATGCAGAATGCCAGACCCAAAAACGCAGAAGAGTTGAAGGCCACTATCAGAGCAACCTGGGCTCTCATAACACCTGAGCAGTGCCAGAAACTCATCGACTCCATGCCACGCCGCATTAACGCAGTAATTGAGGCAAAAGGAGCTCCAACCAAGTATTGAGTATTGTACATGCTCATATTTTTCATTTTCATACTTTTCAGTTGGCCAACATTTCTAAAAATCCCTTTTTTGTATTAGCCTTAAGTAATATTCTAATTTTGTGACACACGGAATTTTGGATTTTCATTTGTTGCCACTTCAAATCATCAAAATTAAATGAAATAAACATTTGAATGCATCAGTCTGTGTGCAATGAATAAATATAATGTACAAGTTACACCTTTTGAATGCAATTACTGAAATAAATCAAGTTTTTCAAAATATTCTAATTTACTGGCTTTTACCTGTATATATATATATATATATATATATATATATATATATATATATATATATATATAGTACCGTTTTTGATTCATTAGTACCGCGATAATATACTAGTACCGGTATACGGTACAACCCTAGTTCTCACACGTCCCGACACTTGAGTTTTTGAAATGAGTGTTCAGTACGGGTCGTCTGGTGCTAATCGGTGCAGTGCGGGCTGTTTAGTCATGTCAATCAAACATGCCCACCAACAGAAACAAGACGAATCAGGTCATCAGCACAAGCAGCAAGAGAACAAGCCGTGGAGAAAAGGAGAACGTCTTGACCTGTACAGCTGAAAAAAAAGTCAAAGCAGCTCGGACAAATACCGGCAACACATCCATCCCCTACAAGACCATGCTGGTAAAGTTTTGTCATTTTTCCGTCTTGCGCGGAGGTCACGTGGAACGTCAGATGCTGCGAGGGTCTCACAAGTGTTGCTCAAAAGGAACCTTACCGGTCGATGCGTACGTACCTTCTACAAACCCCGTTTCCATATGAGTTGGGAAATTGTGTTAGATGTAAATATAAACGGAATACAATGATTTGCAAATCATTTTCAACCCATATTCAGTTGAATATGCTACAAAGACAACATATTTGATGTTCAAACTGATAAACATTTTTTTTTTTTTTGCAAATAATCATTAACTTTAGAATTTGATGCCAGCAACACGTGACAAAGAAGTTGGGAAAGGTGGCAATAAATACTGATAAAGTTGAGGAATGCTCATCAAACACTTATTTGGAACATTCCACAGGTGTGCAGGCTAATTGGGAACAGGTGGGTGCCATGATTGGGTATAAAAACAGCTTCCCAAAAAATCTTTCACAAGAAAGGATGGGGCGAGGTACACCCCTTTGTCCACAACTGCGTGAGCAAATAGTCAAACAGTTTAAGAACAACGTTTCTCAAAGTGCAATTGCAAGAAATTTAGGGATTTCAACATCTACGGTCCATAATATCATCAAAAGGTTCATCGAATCTGGAGAAATCACTCCACGTAAACGGCATGGCCAGAAACCAACATTGAATGACCGTGACCTTCGATCCCTCAGACGACATCAATCTCTAAAGGATATCACCACATGGGCTCAGGAACACTTCAGAAAACCACTGTCACTAAATACAGTTGGTCGCTACATCTGTAAGTGCAAGTTAAAGCTCTACTATGCAAAGTGAAAGCCATTTATCAACAACATCCAGAAACGCCGCCGGCTTCCCTGGGCCCGAGATCATCTAAGATGGACTGATGCAAAGTGGAAAAGTGTTGTGTGGTCTGACGAGTCCATGTTTCAAATTGTTTTTGGAAACTGTGGACGTCGTGTCGTCCGGACTAAAGGGGAAGCGAACCATCCAGACTGTTATCAACGCAAAGTTGAAAAGCCAGCATCTGTGATGGTATGGGGGTGTATTAGTGCCCAAGGCATGGGTAACTTACACATCTGTGAAGGCACCATTAATGCTGAAAGGTACATACAGCTTTTGACACAACATATGCTGCCATCTAAGCGCTGTCTTTTTCATGGACGCCCCTGCTTATTTCAGCAAGACAATGCCAAGCCACATTCAGCACGTGTTACAACAGCGTGGCTTCGAAAAAAAAGAGTGCGGGTACTTTCCTGGCCCGTCTGCAGTCCAGACCTGTCTCCCATCGAAAATGTGTGGCGCATTATGAAGCGTAAAATACGACAGCGGAGACCCTGGACTGTTGAACGACTGAAGCTCTACATAAAACAAGAATGGGAAATAATTCCACTTTCAAAGCTTCAACAATTAGTTTCCTCAGTTCCCAATCGTTTATTGAGTGTTGTTAAAAGGAAAGGCCATGTAACACAGTGGTGAACATGCCCTTTCCCAACTACTTTGGCACGTGTTGCAGCCATGAAATTCCAAGTTAATTATTATTTGCAAAAAAAAAAAAATTAAGTTTATGAGTTTGAACATCAAATATCTTGTCTTTGTAGTGCATTCAATTGAATATGGGTTGAAAAAGATTTGCAAATCATTGTATTCCGTTTATATTTACATCTAACACAATTTCCCAACTCATATGGAAACGGGGTTTGTAGAAGCCAAACATTGTTCAGATGCAGATCAACTCACGGCAGATGAACTAAGTGGCGTCCGCCACACTGTGAAATGCTCCCTGTCACAAAACTTCAACAAAACAAAACAAAAAAAGCCAGGTGCTCTCCTTGGTGCTGAAGCGGCATTCATTTTGTTCAAATGGTCAAAACTAAAACAAATATTAGATTTTTTTTATAGGTTTTGTATTTCTTCCTGGCCAGTTTCGATTTGTATTTCAAGTTTACTATTTTATGTGGTGCATCATTTTATACGCAGTGGTGTCTTTAGTTGATGCAGATCATGTTTCATGTATTTATTAATCAATATGATTTTGTTTTGGTCAAATAATCAGCCTTTGTATCCACAGAACGTGTACAGTATATTGTTACACAGTATTCACAGGGCTTAACTTTTTACACACTTTATGTTACAGCCTACTACATTTTTTCCCCCTCAAAATTCTGCTCACAATACCCCACACAATGACAATGCAAAAAGTGTTATTTTTTGCAAATTTATTAGAAGTAAAAAAACGAAGAAATCACATGTACCGTAAATTCCGCTACTTTTTTCCTACACTTTGAACCGTGTGGTTGAAACAGGGCGGTTAATTTAAGGATTTGCCCATAAAGTTTTGTGTTCAACAGTTTTCATTAAACCCTAGCAGAGAGTTGGGTGAGGTGGGTTATAGCATCATCTTTTGGAGGAGTTTGCTCACTGCAATGTACTTCCTGTTTCAGTGCCTTGAACCGGAAGTAAAACCGTCCATAGCGTTTCTGCTTGAAAGGATACGTCATTCATCACTCCAGGCAACGTCTGTAAGTTCTACAATATAACTAAAACAATTCACACTTACTAAAACGTCCCATGTGTGATGTCTGCAGGAGTGGTTTTCATGCATATTTGTACGTGCTATTGTAATGTAATAAAGCTAGCGTCGTTACCAATAGCTTAAATGCTACCACGTTTACGAGTGTTTGTGTTAGTATTATTAATTTGCAATGGCATTCTTTTTGTGTTGTTTCAGTTTCACAAATTCCTCTGTGAATTTACCAAAACATCACGGTGGAGTTATTGAGTCTGCTTAGCTGATTGGAGAGCTAGTGGGTCCATGACGATGACTTCTGTTTTGTTTGATCGGACGTTTTACTGCCACCGTTTGGAAACAATTAAGGTATATAAATAAACATTTACAGAATATTTCTCTGTAAATAACACAACGTACATATCTGTGACTTATAGTCCGGTGCAGCTAATATATGGATTTTTTTTTTCTTTCTAAAATGTAGTGTGTGCGGGTAATATACCAGTGCACTCTACAGTCCCCAAAAATACAGCACATACGTATTCACAGCCTTTGCTCGGTACTTAGTTGATGCACGTTTAACAGCAATTACAGCCTCAAGACTTTTAGAATACAATGCCACGATTTACCCCAGGTGGACTCCAAGTAAGCTGTAGGAACATCTCAAGGGTGATCAGTTGAAACAGTTTGAACTTTGTGGCAAAGGCTGTGAATACTCATGTACGTGTGATTTCTTAGTTTTTTATTTCTAATAAATTAGAAAAAAATTGTAAAAATACATTTTCACATTGTCATTATGCGGTATTGTGTGCAGAATTTTGAGGACAAACACAAGTTTATTCCGTTTTGGAATAAGGCTGTAACATTGTACTCAAATAAGCACTTACTTGTGATGCTTGGAGTTTTCCTGTGGTCGTATTGTGTCGTTTCCCTCTGTTGTCGGAGTAAATCAGGGTGAGACATACCTTTTTTTTTTTTTTAAAAAAGCGCATTAACAGTTCCATACTTGAAACAATTGAGTGTGTTAATTTGCGAGGCACTGCTCCAGGCTTGATGTTTTCTGAAGTGAAAGAGCTTGGCAAAGTAGCATTTAAATAAACTATAGTTGAATTGTATTCGTAGTTGATGTACTACATAGTAATTGTAATATTGTAAGTTAAGAGGCAGAATAGAAAACTATTTTTGTGGGGTTATTTTATGTTTGCTTGTAAGAGTTTGGGGTGAACTTCCCCTTTTAAGAGGAAAATGATATCTTCGCACTGTAGGGGTGAAGCCGGAAGCAAATCAATTATAGGTTACAAGGGCTCCTATTATGATTTATTTTTATTTTTATTTTTTAGTTTTCGGCTGCCTCCTAAAAGGATCCGTTTTAAGAGGCGGAGTTTTTAAAATGCAAATGAACCCCTCTTACCCCGCCCCCTCACGCTGACTTGATTTCCATCCCCACCCCATGTTTGTAGGTACGGAATTCTAACTTTAGTCAACTTTAAGCAACATAACATTTTCTGACTGTCCCCTGCAGGACGTATTGGTTTTTTTTAGCAGTCAAGCAGTTTAGTTGTACATATCCCCCCCCCCCCCAAAAAAAAACCAAACCTTAATGATAAAATGCAGTCATACCGATCTCGCCACGCGTGCTCTCGTCGTTGAGCGAGCCAAAAGCGATGGCGGGCAGCAGGATGGCGATGTAGAGGAAGATGGCGGTGGTCATGTACTTCAGCAGGGTCTTGTTGTTCCCAACAATACCTGCAGGGGGAGACAGACACAAGCACAGCAAGTAACGCTAACAACTCGGTGTCACAGCAAACGCTCTGTTGCTAACGCTAACTTAAGCGGTCACATTATGATTCTTTTCCCCTACATTAAAAACTAGGGCTCGTTTGGAGGAAGTATGAAGGAAATATCTCCGCCATGCCTCTGTGTTTTGATAAAAAATGTTAGGATCCAAAATACGCAAAAACAAGGTTACAAAAGTTGGTTTTGCATAATCTTTCCCCTTTAATTGTGGCCTGTAATGAAAGCTAGCATGGCGCAGAAGAACGGCGGCGGTGAAAGGAGCAACATTTCAGTTAATAGAAGTAAACAAATATTGTTTACAGCTAAAAATATATCTGTAGCTATGTTAGCTTGCTGTAGCTATGACAAATCATACATTGGCATTTGTTTTCCAATACAAACACAAAGTGTTTGCATCTCATGGACAATAAAATCCATCCATCCATCCATCCATCTTCTTCTGCTTATCCGAGGTCGGGTCGCGGGGGCAGCAGCCTAAGCAGGGAAGCCCAGACTTCCCTCTCCCCAGCCACTTCGCCCAGCTCCTCCCGGGGGATCCCGAGGCGTTCCCAGGCCAGCCGGGAGACATAGTCTTCCCAACGTGTCCTGGGTCTTCCTCGTGGCCTCCTACCGGTCGGACATGCCCTAAACACCTCCTTAGGGAGGCGCTCGGGTGGCATCCTGACCAGATGCCCGAACCACCTCATCTGGCTCCTCTCAATGTGGAGGAGCAGCGGCTTTACTTTGAGCTCCCCCCGGATGGCAGAGCTTCTCACCCTATCTCTAAGGGAGAGCCCCGCCACCCGGCGGAGGAAACTCATTTCGGCCGCTTGTACCCGTGATCTTGTCCTTTCGGTCATAACCCAAAGCTCATGACCATAGGTGAGGATGGGAACGTAGATCGACCGGTAAATTGAGAGCTTTGCCTTCCGGCTCAGCTCCTTCTTCACCACAACGGATCGATACAGCGTCCGCATTACTGAAGACGCCGCACCGATCCGCCTGTCGATCTCACGATCCACTCTTCCCTCACTCGTGAACAAGACTCCGAGGTACTTGAACTCCTCCACTTGGGGCAAGATCTCCTCCCCAACCCGGAGATGGCACTCCACCCTTTTCCGGGCGAGAACCATGGACTCGGACTTGGAGGTGCTGATTCTCATCCCAGTCGCTTCACACTCAGCTGCGAACCGATCCAGTGAGAGCTGAAGATCCTGGCCAGATGAAGCCATCAGGACCAAATCATCTGCAAAAAGCAGAGACCTAATCCTGCAGCCACCAAACCGGATCCCCTCAACGCCTTGACTGCGCCTAGAAATTCTGTCCATAAAAGTTATGAACAGAATCGGTGACAAAGGGCAGCCTTGGCGGAGTCCAACCCTCACCGGAAACGTGTCCGACTTACTGCCGGCAATGCGAACCAAGCTCTGACACTGATCATACAGGGAGCGGACCGCCACAATCAGACAGTCCGAAACCCCATACTCTCTGAGCACTCCCCACAGGACTTCCCGAGGGACACGGTCGAATGCCTTCTCCAAGTCCACAAAGCACATGTAGACTGGTTGGGCAAACTCCCATGCACCCTCAAGGACCCTGCCGAGAGTATAGAGCTGGTCCACAGTTCCACGACCAGGACGAAAACCACACTGTTCCTCCTGAATCCGAGGTTCGACTATCCGGCGTAGCCTCCTCTCCAGTACACCTGAATAGACCTTACCGGGAAGGCTGAGGAGTGTGATCCCACGATAGTTAGAACACACCCTCCGGTTCCCCTTTTTAAAGAGAGGAACCACCACCCCGGTCTGCCAATCCAGAGGTACTGCCCCCGATGTCCACGCGATGCTGCAGAGTCTTGTCAACCAAGACAGCCCTACAGCATCCAGAGCCTTAAGGAACTCCGGGCGGATCTCATCCACCCCCGGGGCCTTGCCACCGAGGAGCTTTTTAACTACCTCAGCAACCTCAGCCCCAGAAATAGGAGAGCCCATAAAATCCATAAAGCTAATGTAGCTTGCAAAGCTAACGCACAGGAAATAGGCTCGCTAGCTAGGTCTGTTCGCATCGCAAACAGTGATATTACAGTGGAACCTCGTTATACACATTTTTTTTTAATTTACAAACCATAGCCTGGGTAAAAATATTCTTTGGTGTACAAACCTTGTCTCAGTGTACGAACATCTGCCTGGCAGCTGAGCCATTTTGTACGGGCGGATTTGTGTTTGGGAGTTCAGCAGTGCTGCTGTTAGCTACTGTGATACATGCTACTTTTAACATTTTTCCAGTTTTGCTGTCGCGACATGAGCAATGGAATAGCTCGATCATAATATTTTATTAGAGCGTATCAAAACACGTATTGGTATGTCAGACTTAGCTTTGTCGTGGTTTAACTCTTATCTTACTGACAGGATGCAATGCGTCTCCCATAATAATGTGACCTCGGACTATGTTAAGGTAACGTGCGGAGTTCCTCAGGGTTCGGTTCTTGGCCCTGCACTCTTTAGTATTTACATGCTGCCGCTAGGCGACATCATACGCAAATACGGTGTTAGCTTTCATTGCTATGCTGATGACACCCAACTCTACATGCCCCTAAAGCTGACCAACACGCCGGATTGTAGTCAGCTGGAGGCGTGTCTTAATGAAATTAAACAATGGATGTCCGCTAACTTCTTGCAACTCAACGCCAAGAAAACGGAAATGCTGATTATCGGTCCTGCTAAACACCAACATTTATTTAATAATACCACCTTAACATTTGACAACCAAACAATTACACAAGGCGAATCAGTAAAGAATCTGGGTATTATCTTCGACCCAACTCTCTCGTTTGAATCACACATTAAGAGTGTTACTAAAACGGCCTTCTTTCATCTCCGTAATATCGCTAAAATTCGTTCTATTTTATCCACTAGCGACGCTGAGATCATTATTCATGCGTTCGTTACGTCTCGTCTCGACTACTGTAACGTATTATTTTCGGGTCTCCCTATGTCTAGCATTAAAAAATTACAGTTGGTACAAAATGCGGCTGCTAGACTTTTGACAAGAACAAGAAAGTTTGATCATATTACGCCTATACTGGCTCACCTGCACTGGCTTCCTGTGCACTTAAGATGTGACTTTAAGGTTTTACTACTTACGTATAAAATACTACACGGTCTAGCTCCGTCCTATCTTGTCGATTGCATTGTACCATATGTCCCGACAAGAAATCTGCGTTCAAAGAACTCCGGCTTATTAGTGATTCCCAGAGCCCAAAAAAAGTCTGCGGGCTATAGAGCGTTTTCTATTCGGGCTCCAGTACTATGGAATGCCCTCCCGGTAACAATTAGAGATGCTACCTCAGTAGAAGCATTTAAGTCCCATCTTAAAACTCATTTGTATACTCTAGCCTTTAAATAGCCCCCCTGTTAGACCAGTTGATCTGCCGTTTCTTTTCTTTTCTCCTCTGCTCCCCTTTTCCTTGAGGGGGGGGGGGGGCACAGGTCCGGTGGCCATGGATGAAGTGCTGGCTGTCCAGAGTCGGGACCCGGGGTGGACCGCTCGCCTGTGCATCGGCTGGGAACATCTCTACGCTGCTGACCCGTCTCCGCTCGGGATGGTGTCCTGCTGGCCCCACTATGGACTGGACTCTTACTATTATGTTGGATCCACTATGGACTGGACTCTCACAATATTATGTCAGACCCACTCGACATCCATTGCTTTCGGTCTCCCCTAGAGGGGGGGGGTTACCCACATATGCGGTCCTCTCCAAGGTTTCTCATAGTCATTCACATCGACGTCCCACTGGGGTGAGTTTTTCCTTGCCCGTATGTGGGCTTTGTACCGAGGATGTCGTTGTGGCTTGTGCAGCCCTTTGAGACACTTGTGATTTAGGGCTATATAAATAAAGATTGATTGATTGATTGATGTGTGGTTTGAAACATTCCCGAGGTATCGTCAAGGTTCCGATTGATTTCATGCGTTTTGTGACGGCGACATGCGACGCGGGAGAAAATTTGCCATACTCGCTAATATTAGTCCATGTACTGAGCCAAGGTACCTCGAACATTTCACATGCTTGACAACGTGCAGGAAGTTAGCATCATAACAATGCATGTATTGTGCGATGGTGAAAGTGCAAAATTATATATAACGTTGTGGAGGGAGGTGTGGCCAGCGCTGCCTGCAGGAGCGGAGGTCAACGTGCCAACGGCGAGACACAGCTGAACAGGTGATTAGATTTCCCAGGTGGTACGAGTTGTGTAATCACCTGTTGTCTTTAACAGTAGCGGTCGGGAACAGCAGGAGGAGGAGGAGGGCTTGGAGAAGAAGGACACGGACTGAAAAGTCGAATAGCGTGAACGTTGATGGGGAATAAAACCTTGTTCAACTCTGAACGCCAGACTCCTGTGAACGTGTGTGATCAGCGGAACCCGCTAGGAAGCGACTTCCACAAACGTATTTTACGGACTAAATACACGCAACTTTTCCCCCCCAAGCTTCGAACCCTGCGGCTTATAAAAGGTGCGGCTAATTTATAGATTTTCCTTTGCTAACAGCCATAATGTTTTGTATTCACCGAATAGTTTTCTTATAACGCAGACAGAGACACCGAAAAGGTGTGTTGTTCTTTGTGCCATGGCGCCATCTTTTGGACGAGTTCGCTCACTGCAGGTGCCGCTGGTTGAAAATCTATTTTCTGTTTCGTCTCTTGAATCAATGATTCTTCATTCAACACTCCGAGCAACATTTGTAAGTTTTACAATATAACTAAAACAATTCTTACTTACTAAAGCGTGCCATGTGTGATGTCTGCAGGTGTGTTTTCATGCATGTTTGTACGCACTATCGCTATCTAATCATCATTAGCAAAATTAGCAAACATGCTAACACGTTTACATGTCTGTGTTGGTATTAATAACTTACAATGATATTCTTTTTGTATTGTTTCAGTTTTGTACATTCACCAAAACGTAACCGTGGAGCTATTGAGTCTGGTTAGCTGATGGGAGAGCTAGCTTACGCAGCTAGTGGGTCCATGACGATGACTTCTGTTTTGTTTGAACAGCTGTTTTACTGCCGTGTTACAGACACCGTTTGGAAACCATTAAGGTTTATAAATAAACATTTACAAAATATTTCGTACGAGGGTATATCCACGGCGACTAATATATACATATAATTATAACATATAATTATAACATTTATTTCTTCTCAAATTTGGTGGGTGCGTTCTACAGCCGGGAAAATACGGTACTCGTTAATGCACAGGAAGTGGACTAAATAATTAAAATTAATAATGAAGGAAAAGGAGCAGAAAGAAGTCAAACTTGAACCTACAGGTAAAAGCCAGTAAATTAGAATATTTTGAAAAACTTGATTTATTTCAGTAATTGCATTCAAAAGGTGTAACTTGTACATTATATTTATTCATTGCACACAGACTGATGCATTCAAATGTTTATTTCATTTAATTTTGATGATTTGAAGTGGCAACAAATGAAAATTCAAAATTCCGTGTGTCACAAAATTAGAATATTACTTAAGGCTAATACAAAAAAGGGATTTTTAGAAATGTTGGCCAACTGAAAAGTATGAAAATGAAAAATATGAGCATGTACAATACTCAATA
This sequence comes from Nerophis lumbriciformis, assembly GCF_033978685.3. Lineage (NCBI taxonomy): Eukaryota > Metazoa > Chordata > Actinopteri > Syngnathiformes > Syngnathidae > Nerophis > Nerophis lumbriciformis. Next base: position 6,245,394 of record NC_084576.2, read on the forward strand.
CTTGGTTGGAGCTCCTTTTGCCTCAATTACTGCGTTAATGCGGCGTGGCATGGAGTCGATGAGTTTCTGGCACTGCTCAGGTGTTATGAGAGCCCAGGTTGCTCTGATAGTGGCCTTCAACTCTTCTGCGTTTTTGGGTCTGGCATTCTGCATCTTCCTTTTCACAATACCCCACAGATTTTCTATGGGGCTAAGGTCAGGGGAGTTGGCGGGCCAATTTAGAACAGAAATACCATGGTCCGTAAACCAGGCACGGGTAGATTTTGCGCTGTGTGCAGGCGCCAAGTCCTGTTGGAACTTGAAATCTCCATCTCCATAGAGCAGGTCAGCAGCAGGAAGCATGAAGTGCTCTAAAACTTGCTGGTAGACGGCTGCGTTGACCCTGGATCTCAGGAAACAGAGTGGACCGACACCAGCAGATGACATGGCACCCCAAACCATCACCCAACCATGCATATTTTGCATTTCCTTTGGAAATCGAGGTCCCAGAGTCTGGAGGAAGACAGGAGAGGCACAGGATCCACGTTGCCTGAAGTCTAGTGTAAAGTTTCCACCATCAGTGATGGTTTGGGGTGCCATGTCATCTGCTGGTGTCGGTCCACTCTGTTTCCTGAGATCCAGGGTCAACGCAGCCGTTTACCAGCAAGTTTTAGAGCACTTCATGCTTCCTGCTGCTGACCTGCTCTATGGAGATGGAGATTTCAAGTTCCAACAGGACTTGGCGCCTGCACACAGCGCAAAATCTACCCGTGCCTGGTTTACGGACCATGGTATTTCTGTTCTAAATTGGCCCGCCAACTCCCCTGACCTTAGCCCCATAGAAAATCTGTGGGGTATTGTGAAAAGGAAGATGCAGAATGCCAGACCCAAAAACGCAGAAGAGTTGAAGGCCACTATCAGAGCAACCTGGGCTCTCATAACACCTGAGCAGTGCCAGAAACTCATCGACTCCATGCCACGCCGCATTAACGCAGTAATTGAGGCAAAAGGAGCTCCAACCAAGTATTGAGTATTGTACATGCTCATATTTTTCATTTTCATACTTTTCAGTTGGCCAACATTTCTAAAAATCCCTTTTTTGTATTAGCCTTAAGTAATATTCTAATTTTGTGACACACGGAATTTTGAATTTTCATTTGTTGCCACTTCAAATCATCAAAATTAAATGAAATAAACATTTGAATGCATCAGTCTGTGTGCAATGAATAAATATAATGTACAAGTTACACCTTTTGAATGCAATTACTGAAATAAATCAAGTTTTTCAAAATATTCTAATTCACTGGCTTTTACCTGTATATATGTACTGCGAGACAATGATGGTGTACATGGGGCGGTATAGCTCGGTTGGTAGAGTGGCCGTGCCAGCAACTTGAGGGTTCCAGGTTCGATCCCTGCTTCCGCCATCCTAGTCACTGCCGTTGTGTCCTCGGGCAAGACACTTTACCCACCTGCTCCCAGTGCCACCCACACTGTTTAAATGTAACTTAGATATTGGCTTTCACTATGTAAAGCGCTTTGAGTCACTAGAGAAAAGCGCTATATAAATATAATTCACTTCACTTCACTACATTTCCATATGCTTGCTAACGTCCAATAAACAGGCTAACACGCTAATTAGCGTTACATTTAGGCTCATTATCGTTTTTAGATTTTTTGCACAGGAAACGGACCACAGTAGACGCCAATGTTAGCATCAAATTTTCGGCTCTTATTATTCCATGTATTGTGCGACAAAGACGGTGTAAAATTCAATAGGCGAGATAACACGCGGGGAAAAAGCTAGCTGGTTGTGCTAACGCCAAATTTAGGCAACATTTTTGTAATTTATTTATGATACTTATGGCAGCGCAAAAATGCACCTGGGGGTCTACAGTAGGAAGGGTATTCATACGGCCCCATTCGTCGCAGTTTACCTGACACATGAAACGTGACGGATTTGGGGAGGGTGCAATTTCCACTTCGGCCGCCAGACGGCAGTAGAGTGTTGAATATCTTCAAAATGTGTTTTGTGGCAATTCCAACTTTGACCACGGCGTCAGTCACTTTCCATCATTTTCAGCAGACTGCATTGCAAAAATGATTAGAGGGCCTTATGAAGCCCTTCCCCGCTGTGTCAGCATCACATTTAGCCTCAGATGTATGTATGTGTCGTGTTTGATGTCGGATACTCTCGGGGAAAAAAAAAAGGTCCAGATAATGTTTTATTGGAGCATCACGCGGGGCGACACAGGCGGCGCATTCGAGAGCGAGAGATTAGCTAATAAATCCCATCGTGTGACGTGTCAACAGAGCCAGCAGGCCGTCAAGATGCTGAGGGACAAACGCGCTGAGAGGCGGCGGCGGCTACGATCATCAGGATGATTCTGAGCGGGTCAAAGCCTACCATCTGTGAAGTCGGAGACGTAGAAAGGCAGTCTGCGACACAGGTCCTCGTAGATCCCCCGGCCCGCTCTCAAGAAGTCTTTACACTGCGGACACACAGCAGGGGGAGGGAGAAAGGGGGTGCGCCTTGTTAACGAGGTCACGGCGACACGCAGGTGCAGGACGACCCGAGCTGCTTGGCTTGGTCGACATGACAACAACGTGTGTCTCGGTGGACACTACATTAGGTACACCTAGGTACATTAGGTACATCTAAACACAGCCTCGCTTCCGTCAGTCTGCCCCAGGGCAGCTGTGGCTACGAAAGTAGCTTACCACCACCAGGTGTGAATGAATGATGGCTTCTCACTTCTCTGTGAAGCGCTTTGAGTGTCTAGAAAAAGCTCTATATAAATCTAATCCATTATTATAATTAGGGATGTCCGATAATGGCTTTTTGCCGAAATCCGATATTGTCCAACTCTTTAATTACCGATACCGATATCAACCAATACCGATATCAACCGATACCGATAACAATCGATATATACAGTCGTGGAATTAACACATTATTATGCCTAATTTGGACAACCAGGTATGGTGAAGATAAGGTACTTTTTAAAAAAATTCATAAAATAAAATAAGATAAATAAATTAAAAACATTTTCTTGAATAAAAAAGAAAGTAAAACAATATAAAAACAGCTACATAGTAATGAATGAAAATGAGTAAAATTAACTGTTAAAGGTTAGTACTATTAGTGGACCAGCAGCACGCACAATCATGTGTGCTTACGGACTGTATCCTGTCATGACTTGGACTTTGGCTTGGTTTGTTCTCCCGTGGTGCAAATGAACTGGACTGGTCAAGGCTTGAAGGTGGGTACATGATTTATTTTAAACTATCAAAAAAGGAATAAACAAAAAGCGCGCACAGTGGCGGAGAATAAAACTAGACTTTAAACACAAAACTTGCACATTGGCAGAAACTATGAACAATTAAACAAAACACTAACTGTGGCTTAACAAACAAAAACTTACTTGGCAAGGAACCGGCATGAAAAAAAAGAGTAGCAAGGGTCATCAGGGCGTGGAGAGTGTGCAGGAGCATAAATGTGGTGATGTCGTCAGAACGAACAACAGAAAATGAATGAACTTAAATACTATGGACATGATTAGTGAAAGCAGGTGCGTGACTCGAAACGTGAAACAGGTGCGTGACGTGACAGGTGAAAACTAATGGTTGCTATGGTGACAAGAGTGCACAATGAGTCCAAACGTGGAACAGGTGCGTGACGTGACAGGTGAAACTAATGGTTGCTATGGTGACAAAACAAAACAAAAGTGCACAAAAAGTCCAAAATTTAAACCGAACATTACTAAAACAAAACATGATCACACAGACATGACATATCCCTTGCAGACTGTATTGATATATATTGATATATAATGTAGGAACCAGAATATTAGTAACAGAAAGAAACAACCCTTTTGTGTCAATGAGTGTGAATGAGTGTGAATGGGGCAGGGAGGGTTTTGGGGTTGGTGCACTAATTGTAAGTGTATCTTGTGTTTTTTATGTTGATTTAATAAAAAAAATAAAATAAAATAAATAAAAAAAGCGATACCGATAATAAAAAAAACGATACTGATAATTTCCGATATTACATTTTAACGCGTTTATCGTCCAATAATAACGACAGGCCGATATTATCAGACATCTCTAGTGCCAACAATACTCCATTTACATGTCGTGACCGGATAATGAACCAAAAATGAATGATATTGTTCTTATAAGCGCTAACACAGACTTTAAGATCAGATTTAGATTTATTGGTACCCGTTGGGGAAATTCATTTACACTGCCGTACATTTAAACAATAGACATTACACATCCATCCATCCATCCATTTTCTACCGCTTGTCCCGTTCGGGGTCGCTGGAGCCTATCTCAGCTGCATTCGGGCGGAAGGCGGGGTACACCCTGGACAAGTCGCTATCTCATCACAGGGCCAACACAGATAGACAGACAACATTCACACTCACGTACACACACTAGGGCCAATTTAGTGTTGCCAATCAACCTATCCCCAGGTGCATGTTTTTGGAGGTGGGAAGAAGCCGGAATACAGTCTGCAAGGGATACAGTCCGTAAGCACACATGATTGTGCGTGCTGCTGGTCCACTAATAGTACTAACCTTTAACAGTTAATTTTACTCATTTTCATTAATTACTAGTTTCTATGTAACTGTTTTTATATTGTTTTACTTTCTTTTTTATTGAAGAACATTTTTTTAATTTATTTATCTTATTTTATTTTATGAATTTTTAAAAAAAGTACCTTATCTTCACCATACCTGGTTGTCCAAATTAGGCATAATAATGTGTTAATTCCACGACTGTATATATCGGTTGGTATCGGTATCGGCTGATATCGGTATCGGTAATTAAAGAGTTGGACAATATCGGAATATCGGATATCGGCAAAAAGCCATTATCGGACATCCCTAGTTGGCACTTTCTGGATGTTTTTAGAGAGTACAGGTAAAAGCCAGTAAATTAGAATATTTTGAAAAACTTGATTTATTTCAGTAATTGCATTCAAAAGGTGTAACTTGTACATTATATTTATTCATTGCACACAGACTGATGCATTCAAATGTTTATTTCATTTAATTTTGATGATTTGAAGTGGCAACAAATGAAAATCCAAAATTCCGTGTGTCACAAAATTAGAATATTACTTAAGGCTAATACAAAAAAGGGATTTTTAGAAATGTTGGCCAACTGAAAAGTATGAAAATGAAAAATATGAGCATGTACAATACTCAATACTTGGTTGGAGCTCCTTTTGCCTCAATTACTGCGTTAATGCGGCGTGGCATGGAGTCGATGAGTTTCTGGCACTGCTCAGGTGTTATGAGAGCCCAGGTTGCTCTGATAGTGGCCTTCAACTCTTCTGCATTTTTGGGTCTGGCATTCTGCATCTTCCTTTTCACAATACCCCACAGATTTTCTATGGGGCTAAGGTCAGGGGAGTTGGCGGGCCAATTTAGAACAGAAATACCATGGTCCGTAAACCAGGCACGGGTAGATTTTGCGCTGTGTGCAGGCGCCAAGTCCTGTTGGAACTTGAAATCTCCATCTCCATAGAGCAGGTCAGCAGCAGGAAGCATGAAGTGCTCTAAAACTTGCTGGTAGACGGCTGCGTTGACCCTGGATCTCAGGAAACAGAGTGGACCGACACCAGCAGATGACATGGCACCCCAAACCATCACCCAACCATGCAAATTTTGCATTTCCTTTGGAAATCGAGGTCCCAGAGTCTGGAGGAAGACAGGAGAGGCACAGGATCCACGTTGCCTGAAGTCCAGTGTAAAGTTTCCACCATCAGTGATGGTTTGGGGTGCCATGTCATCTGCTGGTGTCGGTCCACTCTGTTTCCTGAGATCCAGGGTCAACGCAGCAGTCTACCAGCAAGTTTTAGAGCACTTCATGCTTCCTGCTGCTGACCTGCTCTATGGAGATGGAGATTTCAAGTTCCAACAGGACTTGGCGCCTGCACACAGCGCAAAATCTACCCGTGCCTGGTTTACGGACCATGGTATTTCTGTTCTAAATTGGCCCGCCAACTCCCCTGACCTTAGCCCCATAGAAAATCTGTGGGGTATTGTGAAAAGGAAGATGCAGAATGCCAGACCCAAAAACGCAGAAGAGTTGAAGGCCACTATCAGAGCAACCTGGGCTCTCATAACACCTGAGCAGTGCCAGAAACTCATCGACTCCATGCCACGCCGCATTAACGCAGTAATTGAGGCAAAAGGAGCTCCAACCAAGTATTGAGTATTGTACATGCTCATATTTTTCATTTTCATACTTTTCAGTTGGCCAACATTTCTAAAAATCCCTTTTTTGTATTAGCCTTAAGTAATATTCTAATTTTGTGACACACGGAATTTTGGATTTTCATTTGTTGCCACTTCAAATCATCAAAATTAAATGAAATAAACATTTGAATGCATCAGTCTGTGTGCAATGAATAAATATAATGTACAAGTTACACCTTTTGAATGCAATTACTGAAATAAATCAAGTTTTTCAAAATATTCTAATTTACTGGCTTTTACCTGTAATGTATACAAATTTTAACTAAATAAAATAATGTATACGTTTCTTTAAAAAATTGTCAATAAAATTTAAGTGCGAATGAAAACACAGCTTCACCACTTTAGTCATAATTTTTGCGCTTAAGAAACGTCTCTATGACTTATTGTCATTATATTGTCCGATGTCGTCATTACTGCCACCAGTGGTGGAAAAGTGTTTTACAACTGTGTAATTAACCTTCGTGTAAACTGAGAAACAGATATATTTTTTACGACCCAACAACGGGCCCTATGGTATGAATTAATGTATTGACAATTGCATAATGCAACTGTTATTTTAATACATCTATTTTATTTATTACTAACTTCTTTAAGTGTTTTATTTAAAGAATTAAGAGCCAGACTCTCCTACTTATTTTGTGGAAAGCTGAATTCAATCATTTTTATTTTACTCTTTTTTTAATTGTTTTTTTTCCCTCCCAATTCAATGTGTGTTATACTATGTCTAGCATTAAAAGATTACAGTTGGTACAAAATGCGGCTGCTAGACTTTTGACAAGAACAAGAAAGTTTGATCATATTACGCCTATACTGGCTCACCTGCACTGGCTTCCTGTGCACTTAAGAAGTGACTTTAAGGTTTTACTACTTACGTATAAAATACTACACGGTCTAGCTCCAGCCTATCTTGCCGATTGCATTGTACCATATGTCCCGGCAAGAAATCTGCGTTCAAAGAACTCCGGCTTATTAGTGATTCCCAGAGCCCAAAAAAAGTCTGCGGGCTGTAGAGCGTTTTCTATTCGGGCTCCAGCACTATGGAATGCCCTCCCGGTAACAGTTAGGGATGCTACCTCAGTAGAAACATTTAAGTCCCATCTCAAAACTCATTTGTATACTCTAGCCTTTGAATAGCCCCCCTTTTTTAGACCAGTTGATCTGCCGTTTCTTTTCTTTTCTCCTCTGCTCCCCCCTATCCCTTGTGGGGAGACACACAGATCCGGTGGCCATGGATGGGGTGCTGGCTGTCCGGGGTCGGGACCCGGGGTGGACCGCTCGCCTGTATATCGGTTGGGAACATCTCTGTGCTGCTGACCCGTCTCCGCTCGGGATGGTTTCCTGCTGACCCCATTGTGGACTGGACTCTTACTGTTATGCTGGATCCACTATGGGCTAAACTCTCACAATATTATGTCAGACCCACTTGACATCCATTGCATTCGGTCTCCCTAGAGGGGGGGGGTTACCCACATATGCGGTCCTCTCCAAGGTTTCCCATAGTCATTCACATCGACGTCCCACTGGGGTGAGTTTTTCCTTGCCCTTATGTGGGCTATACCGAGGATGTCGTTGTGGCTTGTGCAGCCCTTTGAGACACTTGTGATTTAGGGCTATATAAATAAAGATTGATTGATTGATTGATTGATACGAAAAGCATAAATACTTTATTTGTTAAATGGATCATTAAATTTAGGCTGTGAATCTTTGGGCACCACACGATTCGATTCGATTCTTGGGGGTAACGATTCGATTCGGAATGAATTCTCAAATCAAAATCAATACTTGTTTAATAACATTCAATCTCAGTCAATCAATCTTTATTTATATAGCCCTAAATCACAAGTGTCTCAAAGGGCTGCACAAGCCACAACGACATCCTCGGTACAAAGCCCACATACGGGCAAGGAAAAACTCACCCCAGTGGGACGTCGATGTGAATGACTATGAGAAACCTTGGAGAGGACCGCATATGTGGGTAACCCCCCCCCCTCTAGGGGAGACCGAAAGCAATGGATGTCGAGTGGGTCTGACATAATATTGTGAGAGTCCAGTCCATAGTGGATCCAACATAATAGTAAGAGTCCAGTCCATAGTGGGGCCAGCAGGACACCATCCCGAGCGGAGACGGGTCAGCAGCGCAGAGATGTTCCCAGCCGATGCACAGGCGAGCGGTCCACCCCGGGTCCCGACTCTGGACAGCCAGCACTTCATCCATGGCCACCGGACCTGTGCCCCCCCCCCTCAAGGAAAAGGGGAGCAGAGGAGAAAAGAAAAGAAACGGCAGATCAACTGGTCTAACAGGGGGGCTATTTAAAGGCTAGAGTATACAAATGAGTTTTAAAATGGGACTTAAATGCTTCTACTGAGGTAGCATCTCTAACTGTTACCGGGAGGGCATTCCATAGTACTGGAGCCCCAATAGAAAACGCTCTATAGCCCGCAGACTTTTTTTGGGCTCTGGGAATCACTAATAAGCCGGAGTTCTTTGAACGCAGATTTCTTGCCGGGACATATGGTACAATGCAATCGACAAGATAGGACGGAGCTAGACCGTTGGGTGCCAGTTCTAGGATGATCTGCATTCCTCCATAAAATAGATAAACAGCTCTGATACATTTCTATATTAGTAAAAAGAAAACTGGTTTTGTTGAATAAAATTCTACCCAAACATTTAATAAAGTCAAATACAAATAAGAGAAGTATCCAACACTTCTCTTTTCTAAAGTAAATGTGTACAGCAGATATAGATCATCTCCATCAACTATATGCTTTGTCTGAGTAACTAAAAAAATAAATAAATACATATATATATATATTTTTAAACAATTTTAGTTTTTTTAATCGATTAAGAATTGTTACAAATAGGAATCGCGATTAATTTGAGCACTTTTCATACAACATACAGTAAGTATGTGTTCATGTACATGGCAGCTGTGCCTTGATGAGTCTTCTTCTTCTTCTTCTTCTTCTTCTTCTTGGGGCCCGAGGAGGACGGACAGCAGACAAAATACTTTGCTCGGAGGAAACGCACCGATCCAACATGTCTGCCAGCTCTCAGCTGTCAACATGAGGAGGAGATGTCGGTCTGAGCGCCTTTGGAGGCTTCTTCTCACGCGTGTTGAAATGTGTGTGCATGTTTAAAATGTGTGTGCGTGTTTAAAATGTGTGTGCGTGTTTAAATGTGTGTGCATGTTTTAAATGTGTGTGCGTGTTTAAATGTGTGTGCGTGTTTAAAATGTGTGTGCGTGTTTATATGAGTGTGCGTGTGCGTGTTTAAATGTGTGTGCGTGTTTGAATGTGTGTGCGTATTTAAAATGTGTGCGTGTTTAAATGTGTGTGCGTGTTAAAATGTGTGTGCGTATTTAAAATATGTGTGCGTGTTTAAATGTGTGTGCGTGTTTAAAAGCGTGTGTGTGTTTAAATGTGCGTGTTTAAATGCGTGTGCCTGTTTAAAATGTGTGTGCGTGTTTTAAATGTGTGTGCGTGTTTTAAATGTGTGTGCGTGTTTAAATGTGTGTGCGTATTTAAAATGTGTGCGTGTTTAAATGTGTGTGCGTGTTAAAATGTGTGTGCATGTTTAAATGTGTGCGTATTTAAAATATGTGTGCGTGTTTAAATGTGTGTGCGTGTTTAAATGTGTGTTTAAATGCGTGTTGAAATGTGTGTGCCTCTTTAAATGAGGGTGTATGTTTAAATGCGTGTTTAAATGCGTGCGTGTGATTAAATGTGTGTGCGCGTTTAAATGTGTGTGCGTGTTTGAATGCGTGTGCGTGTTTAAATGTGTGTTCGTGTTTACATGCGTGTTTAAATGAGTGTTTAAATGTGTGTGTACATGCACGTTTAAATGCGTGTGCGTGTTTACATGTGTGTTATAATGCGTGTTTAAATGTGTGTGCATATTTAAATGTGTGTTTAAATGTGTGTGTGTGTTTACATGCATGTGCACATGTGTGTTTAAATGCGTGTGCATATTTAAATGCGTGTTGAAATGCGTTGAGTGTTTAAATGTGTGTTTAAATGTGTGTGCACGTGTTTAAATGTGTGTGCCTACTTAAATGCATGTGTGTGTTTAAATGCGTGTGCGTGTTTAAATGTGTGTGCACATGTGTGTTTTAAATGCGTGTACATGTTTAAATATGTGTTCATGTTTAAATGCGTGTGCGTGTTTAAATGTGTGTGCGCGTTTAAATGCACGTTTAAAAGCCAGTGCGTGTTTACATATGTGTTTAAATGTGTGTGCGTGTTGAAATGTGTGCGTGTTTAAATGTGTGTGCGTGTTTAAATGCGTGTTTAAATGCGTGTGCGTGTTTAAATGCGTGTTGAAATACGTGTGCGTGTAGAAATGCGTATGCGTGTTTAAATGCGCATTTAAAAGCCAGTGCGTGTTTACATGTATGTTTACATGCGTGTGTGTTGAAATGTGTGTGCGTGTTTAAATGTGTGTGCGTGTTTAAATGCGTGTGCGTGTTTAAATGCGTGTTTAAATGCATGTGCTTGTTAAAATGCGTGTTTAAATGCGTGTGTGTGTTGAAATGTGTGTGCGTGTTTAAATGCGTGTGCGTGGTAAAATGTGTGTGCGTGTTGAAATGTGTGTGCGTGTTTAAATGCGTGTTTGTGTTAAAATTCGTGTTGAAATACGTGTGCGTGTAGGAATGCGTATGCGTGTTTAAATGCGCGTTTAAAAGCCAGTGCGTGTTTACATGTGTGTTTACATGCGTGTGTGTGTTGAAATGTGTGTGCGTGTTTAAATGTGTGTGCGTGTTTAAATGCGTGTGCGCGTTTAAATGCACGTTTAAAAGCCAGTGCGTGTTTACATATGTGTTTAAATGTGTGTGCGTGTGGAAATGTGTGCGTGTTTAAATGTGTGTGCGTGTTTAAATGCGTGTTTAAATGCGTGTGCGTGTTTAAATGCGTGTTGAAATACGTGTGCGTGTAGAAATGCGTATGCGTGTTTAAATGCGCGTTTAAAAGCCAGTGCGTGTTTACATGTATGTTTACATGCGTGTGTGTTGAAATGTGTGTGCGTGTTTAAATGTGTGTGCGTGTTTAAATGCGTGTGTGTGTTGAAATGTGTGTGCGTGTTTAAATGCGTGTGCGTGGTAAAATGTGTGTGCGTGTTGAAATGTGTGTGCGTGTTTAAATGCGTGTTTGTGTTCAAATTCGTGTTGAAATACGTGTGCGTGTAAGAATGCGTATGCGTGTTTAAATGCGCGTTTAAAAGCCAGTGCGTGTTTACATGTGTGTTTACATGCGTGTGTGTGTTGAAATGTGTGTGCGTGTTTAAATGTGTGTGCGTGTTTAAATGCGTGTGCGTGTTGAAATGCGTGTGCGTGTTGAAATGTGTGTGCGTGTTGAAATGTGTGTGCGTGTTTAAATGTGTGTGCTTGTTTAAATGCGTGTTAAAATGCGTGGTTAAATGCGTGTGCGTGTTGAAATGTGTGTGCGTGTTTACATGTGTGTTTAAATGTGTGTGTATTGAAATGTGCGTGCGTCTTTAAATGTGTGTGCGTCTTTAAATGCGTGTGCATGTTTAAATGCGTGTTCGTGTTAAAATGCGTGTGCGTGTTGAAATGCGTGTGCGTGTTTACATGTGTGTTTCTATGCGTGTGACAACGCTGTGAGGGATGGTAGTGCTGATTGATTGTGCAGCAAGGGAGACATTGCACGGTCAGACTGACACAGGTGGAGGAGAAACAAACGCCATGGTGGTGTACCTTGACAAACTATTAGCTGCAGCTGTCAGCATGAAGGAGGTCGACACCAACAGCAAAGACTTTGCAAAGGTGGTGTACCTAATGAAGTGTCCAGGTGAATCCAACAATACATCCTGTCAGCCTCATTTGTCTCCTTTCATGCTAATATTATCTTCATCCGCCTGATGCCCGTGGCCTTGGATGTAGATAAGAAAGATGAAAATATCCCATTGCATGCTGGGAAGTGATCAAAGGAAGCAAGACGACTATGACGATCACTTGTGTGCATGATGAATGTTGTTAATAATAACTTTGGCGCAGTACAAAGATGAATAAGAGTCAGTACATCTTTTGTCCGTCTTAAGAGAATATCTCCGAGTGCACGTTGAGCGCGTGTCATTATGACAAAACTGTACAACTACACAAAAGTAAAATAATTTGACAATTATAATCCTGAATAGTTGAAAAGTTTACATGAAGTTTTAGTCTGTTATGAACCACAATTGGCTCAATTTTACTGTAGTGGTAGCAGCAGCTGCCAGTTTTGGTGGCGACAGCAGGAGTGGCTTTGTTGGTCACACCAAAATCATTTGGCAGCATTTACCGCCGCCTGCTTTTAACCGCCGACTTGCAGAGGTGTGGACTCGAGTCACATGACTTGGACTCGAGTCAGACTCGAGTCATGAATTTGATGACTTTAGACTCGACTTGACAAAATGTAAAAAGACTTGCAACTCGACTTAAGACTTTAACATCAATGACTTGTGACTTCACTTGGACTTGAGCCTTTTGAATTGACATGACTTGACATGACTTGCTACTTTCCCCAAAACCCAAAGATGAAAAAGTTATTCGGGAGCGCTCCGTATTTTTCATTGTGTACTTGTCTATCAGCGTTGCGTGTGTCAGCTGGTGTGGTCTCAGTACAACAGCCAATCAAATTAGATCTACTTTGTTTTCATCACACAGCATTCATCCAATCAAATTGCAGGACAACCAACGAAGAAGACATGTCCAAACCACACGCCAGTGAACAAAAAATGATACCTAAAATAATTTCGTTTGGGTATAAAAATTACGAGGTGGTCAACACAAAACGGTTTGCAGTATGCAACACATGCGGTTCGAAAATGACTGATGGAGAGGCAACAACTTCCAACTTCGTCCGACATTTGAAGTTGCACAAAGAACGGTAAGTTTTGAATGTAAGATAACGTTTATTGGCTAAGTAACGTGACTTTTATTTGCTGTGTAGTTAAATCAGTGAGGCTGTAAACTCACTGCTAACGTTATAACGTTATTGCAAACACGGGAATCTGTTGCAGTTCACTACCTTATTCATACTTTTTGTTCAGTGATTTTTTTTAAGCAGGGTTACGTTAGTCAATATATCACACGTAACGTTAGACGGCGGTCAGCAGCACCGCGTATTTTTGCCACCTAAAAAAAGACAAAAATAGTAAAATAAAGGTAAAATAAATACTACGCCCCCATCGTGCACAAATGACTGACAGACTCTTGGCTAATTTGGTCTTTTGCAAATGCAATGCAGCATAGGGCCCTGACATATAAAAAGTACAACTTTTTTGTTATGTTCACGTATATGTCATGTTTTTTCAATGTTAACACTTTTGTACAAATAAGTACATTTGCACTTTATTTTTCAATGTGTTTGTTCTGTAAAGGAATGAGTTAATGTTTAAAATGACTGGTTAATAGTGCTATTATAAAGTGCAATGTCAGCACAATTTTCTTTCCTGCAATTTAAAATGCACTTGTTTTAATAAATAAATACAGCGTTTGAAAAGCATACACAATCTGTGTTAATATATTAGTCTGTGGTTAAAAGGACTTGAAAGGACTCGAAACTCAAAATGCAGGACTTAGGACTTGACTTGAGACTTTCCAGTCTTGACTTTGGACTTGACTCGGGGCTTGCCTGTCTTGACTCGGGACTTGACTCGGACTTGAGGGCAAAGACTTGAGACTTACTTGTGACTTGCAAAACAATGACTTGGTCCCACCTCTGCCGACTTGTGATTAGCTAACACTGCTTTCATTTTTTTTTATGCCTCTGGACATAAAAATGTAACACTTTTTAATGCCATTTAAGACCTTAATTGTTTTGTTGGTACCTATAAAATGACTATGTGTGTGCTGTAAAATGTTGTTGTGTGGCTTTATACTTTTGTTTACAAACCCCGTTTCCATATGAGTTGGGAAATTGTGTTAGATGTAAATATAAACGGAATACAATGATTTGCAAATCATTTTCAACCAATATTCAGTTGAATATGCTACAAAGACAACATATTTGATGTTCAAACTGATAAACATTTTTTTTTTTTTTGCAAATACTCATTAACTTTAGAATTTGATGTCAGCAACACGTGACAAAGAAGTTGGGAAAGGTGGCAATAAATACTGATAAAGTTGAGGAATGCTCAAACACTTATTTGGAACATCCCACAGGTGTGCAGGCTAATTGGGAACAGGTGGGTGCCATGATTGGGTATAAAAGTAGATTCCATGAAATGCTCAGTCATTCACAAACAAGGATGGGGCGAGGGTCACCACTTTGTCAACAAATGCGTGAGCAAATTGTTGAACAGTTTAAGAAAAACCTTTCTCAACCAGCTATTGCAAGGAATTTAGGGATTTCACCATCTACGGTTCGTAATATCATCAAAGGGTTCAGAGAATCTGGAGAAATCACTGCACGTAAGCAGCTAAGCCCGTGACCTTCGATCCCTCAGGCTGTACTGCATCAACAAGCGACATCAGTGTGTAAAGGATATCACCACATGGGCTCAGGAACACTTCAGAAACCCACTGTCAGTAACTACAGTTGGTCGCTACATCTGTAAGTGCAAGTTAAAAAACTCTCCTATGCAAGGCGAAAACCGTTTATCAACATCACCCAGAAACGCCGCCGGCTTCGCTGGGCCTGAGCTCATCTAAGATGGACTGATACAAAGTGGAAAAATGTTCTGTGGTCTGACGAGTTCACATTTCAAATTGTTTTTGGAAACTGTGGACGTCGTGTCTTCCGGACCAAAGAGGAAAAGAACCATCCGGATTGTTCTAGGCGCAAAGTTGAAAAGCCAGCATCTGTGATGGTATGGGGGTGTATTAGTGCCCAAGACATGGGTAACTTACACATCTGTGAAGGCGCTATTAATGCTGAAAGGTACATACAGGTTTTGGAGCAACATATGTTGCCATCCAAGCAACGTTACCATGGACGCCCCTGCTTATTTCAGCAAGACAATGCCAAGCCACGTGTTACATCAACGTGGCTTCATAGTAAAAGAGTGCGGGTAATAGACTGGCCTGCCTGTAGTCCAGACCTGTCTCCCATTGAAAATGTGTGGCGCATTATGAAGCCTAAAATACCACAACGGAGACCCCCGGACTGTTGAACAACTTAAGCTGTACATCAAGCAAGAATGGGAAAGAATTCCACCTGAGAAGCTTAAAAAATTTGTCTCCTCAGTTCCCAAACGTTTACTGAGTGTTGTTAAAAGGAAAGGCCATGTAACACAGTGGTGAACATGCCCTTTCCCAACTACTTTGGCACGTGTTGCAGCCATGAAATTCTAAGTTAATTATTATTTGCAAAATTTTTTTTAAGTTTATCAGTTTGAACATCAAATATTTTGTCTTTGTAGCATATTCAACTGAATATGGGTTGAAAAGGATTTGCAAATCATTGTATTCCGTTTATATTTACATCTAACACAATTTCCCAACTCATATGGACACGGGGTTTGTATAATCAACTGATGAGAGCAGGGGGGACACATTTTTTAACGGCCTGTGGCACAATCCTTAGCATTCTCATATTAGCATACTAGCATTATTGCTAAATTGCAGTTATACACAATACCGTCAAATATTTTGTTACTTTACAAATGATTCCTGTTAGCATGCTAACATTAATATGCTAGCGTTTTTCTCCTTTTTTTAGCTATTTATGTAA
Organism: Nerophis lumbriciformis; assembly: GCF_033978685.3. Classification (NCBI taxonomy): domain Eukaryota; kingdom Metazoa; phylum Chordata; class Actinopteri; order Syngnathiformes; family Syngnathidae; genus Nerophis; species Nerophis lumbriciformis. The sequence goes on from NC_084576.2 coordinate 6,261,320, forward strand.
GTTTACACCGTGGCCATATTTTAGTACTTGATGCATGTTAGTTAGCTTTTTAGCATGCTAACATTACCGTGCTATATTATTTTAGCTAATTTAGCAGGTATATATACCTTAGTCTCATATTTTGGCATTTCCCTATAGCTGATTATAAACATGCTATTGTCAGCATGTTAGCGTGCTAGCTTTTTCAATGAATTTTTCAGTTACACACCTCAGTAATATATTTTGGTACTTGGGGGCATGTTACAGTTAGCATTTTAGCATGCAATTTTTTTTTTTGTAGCTAATTTAGCAAGTACACAGTGTCATATATTTTGGTATTTCACTATACTTGACCGTAAACATGCTATTGTTTGCATGTTAGTGTAATATCGTTAGCATGCAAGCTTTTTTAATGAGTTTTAAGGTACACACCGCAGTAATATATTTTAGAACTTGACGCATGTTTCAGTTAACATTTTAACTGCATATATTTTCGTATTTCACTTAGATAACTGTAAGCATGCTATAGTTAGCATCTTAGCGTAACATTTTTGCATGCTAACGTTAACGTGCTTGAATTTTTTTCAGCTAATTTAGCAGGTTTATACACCTTTGTGTCAATCAATCAATTAAAGTTTACTTATATAGCCCATAATCACAAGTGTCTCAAAGGGCTGCCACGATGACATCCGCGGTTCAGATCCCAGTCATATATTTCACGATAGCTAACTGTAAGCAGGCTATTGTCAGCGTGTTAGCGTAATATCGTTAGCATGCTAGCTTTTTCAATGAATGTTTCAGGTACACACTGCAGTAATATATTTTGGTTAGAGATGAATGCTTTAAAATGTAATATCGTAAATTATCGGTATCGTTTTTTTTTATTATCGGTATCAATATTGTTTTTTTTATTAAATCAACATAAAAAACACAAGATACACTTACAATTAGTGCACCAACCCAAAAAACCTCCCTGCCCCATTCACACTCATTCACACTCATTCACACTCATTCACACAAAAGGGTTGTTTCTTTCTGTTATTAATATTCTGGTTCCTACATTATATATCAATATATATCAATACAGTCTGCAAGGGATACAGTCCGTAAGCACACATGATTGTGCGTGCTGCTGGTCCACTAATAGTACTAATCTTTAGCAGTTAATTTTACTCATTTTCATTAATTACTAGTTTCTATGTATGTTTTTATATTGTTTTACTTTCTTTTTTATTCAAGAAAAAGTTTAATTTATTTATCTTATTTTATTTTATCATTTTTTTTAAAAAGGACCTTATCTTCACCATACCTGGTTGTCCAAATTAGGCATAATAATGTGTTAATTCCACGACTGTATATATCGGTATCGGTAATTAAGAGTTGGACGATATCGGCATATCGGATATCGGTAAAAAGCCGTTATCGGACATCCCTAATTTTGGTACTTGACAAATGTTACAGTTAACTTTTAGCATGCTAACATTAGCGTCGTAGATTTTTTTTAGCTAATTTAGCAGGTATACACCTCAGTGTCATATTTTGGCATTTCCCTATAGCTAATCATAAACATGCTATTGTCAGAATGTTAGCGTAATACTGTTAGCTTTTTTATTTTTAGATCCTTTTGCTCGTATTTTTTTTGTTACTTGTCGCTATCTGGCCTGCGTGCTAAATGTTAGCATTTCAGTTCGGCTTCGGCTCTTAAGCATCCATCCATCCATCCATCTTCTTCCGCTTATCCGAGGTCGGGTCGCGGGGGCAGCAGCTTAAGCAGGGAAGCCCAGACTTCCCTTTCCCCAGCCACTTCGTCCAGCTCCTCCCGGGGGATCCCGAGGCATTCCCAGGCTAGCGTGTCCTGGGTCTTCCCCGTGGCCTCCTACCGGTCGGACGTGCCCGAAACACCTTCCTAGGGAGGCGTTCGGGTGGCATCCTGACCAGATGCCCGAACCACCTCATCTGGCTCCTCTCGATGTGGAGGAGCAGCGGCTTTACTTTGAGCTCCCCCCGAATGACAGAGCTTCTCACCCTATCTCTAAGGGAGAGCCCCGCCACTCGGCGGAGGAAACTCATTTCGGCCGCTTGTACCCGTGATCTTGTCCTTTCGGTCATGACCCAAAGCTCATGACCATAGGTGAGGATGGGAACGTAGATCGACCGGTAAATCGAGAGCTTTGCCTTCCGGCTCAGCTCCTTCTTCACCACAACGGATCGATACAGCGTCCGCATTACTGAAGACGCCGCACCGATCCGCCTGTCGATCTCACGATCCACTCTTCCCCCACTCGTGAACAAGACTCCGAGGTACTTGAACTCCTCCACTTGGGGCAAGATCTCCTCCCCAACCCGGAGATGGCACTCCACCCTTTTCCGGGAGAGAACCATGGACTCGGACTTGGAGGTGCTGATTCCCATCCCAGTCGCTTCACACTCGGCTGCGAACCGATCCAGTGAGAGCTGAAGATCTTGGCCGGAGGAAGCCATCAGGACCACATCATCTGCAAATAGCAGAGACCTAATCCTGCAGCCACCAAACCAGATCCCCTCAACGCCCTGACTGCGCCTAGAAATTCTGTCCATAAAGGTTATGAACAGAATCGGTGACAAAGGGCAGCCTTGGCGGAGTCCAACCCTCACTGGAAACGTGTCCGACTTACTGCCGGCAATGCGGACCAAGCTCTGACACTGATAATACAGGGAGCGAACTGCCACAATAAGACAGTCCGTTACCCCATACTCTCTGAGCACTCCCCACAGGACTTCCCGGGGTACACGGTCGAATGCCTTCTCCAAGTCCACAAAGCACATGTAGACTGGTTGGGCAAACTCCCATGCACCCTCAAGGACCCTGCCGAGAGTATAGAGCTGGTCCACAGTTCCACGACCAGGACGAAAACCACACTGTTCCTCCTGAATCCGAGGTTCGACTATCCGGCATCGCCTCCTCTCCAGTACACCTGAATAGACCTTACCGGGAAGGCTGAGGAGTGTGATCCCACGATAGTTGGAACACACCCTCCGGTTCCCCTTCTTAAAGAGAGGAACCACCACCCCGGTCTGCCAATCCAGAGGTACCGCCCCCGATGTCCACGCGATGTTGCAGAGTCTTGTCAACCAAGACAGCCCCACAACATCCAGAGCCTTAAGGAACTCCGGGCGGATCTCATCCACCCCCGGGGCCTTGCCACCGAGGAGCTTTTTAACTACCTCGGCAACCTCAGCCCCAGAAATAGGAGAGCCCACCACAGATTCCCCAGGCCCTGCTTCCTTATAGGAAGACGCGCTGGTAGGATTGAGGAGGTCTTCGAAGTATTCCCTCCACCGATCCACAACATCCGCAGTCGAGGTCAGCAGAGCACCATCCCCACCATACACGGTGTTGACACTGCACTGCTTCCCCTTCCTGAGGCGGCGGATGGTGATCCAGAATTGCTTCGAAGCCGTCCGGAAGTCTTTTTCCATGGCCTCCCCGAACTCCTCCCATGTCCGAGTTTTTGCCTCCGCTGTCGGTACCTGTCTGCTGCCTCAGGAGTCCCATGAGCCAAAAGAACCCGATAGGACTCCTTCTTCAGCCTGACGGCATCCCTCACCGCCGGCGTCCACCAACGGGTTCTAGGATTACCGCCACGACAGGCACCAACTACCTTGCGGCCACAGCTCCAATCGGCCGCCCCGACAATAGAGGTACGGAACATTGTCCACTCGGACTCAATGTCCAGCACCTCCCTCGTGACATGTTCAAAGTTCTTCCGGAGGTGGGAATTGAAACTCTCTCTGACAGGAGACTCTGCCAGGCGTTCCCAGCAAACCCTCACAATGCGTTTGGGCCTGCCAGGTCTGTCCGGCATCCTCCCCCACCATCGCAGCCAACTCACCACCAGGTGGTGATCGGTAGAAAGCTCCGCCCCTCTCTTCACCCGAGTGTCCAAAACATGAGGCCGCAAATCCGATGACACAATTACAAAGTCGATCATGGAACTGCGGCCTAGGGTGTCCTGGTGCCAAGTGCACATATGGACACCCTTATGTTTGAACATGGTGTTTGTTATCGACAATCTGTGACGAGCACAAAAGTCCAATAACAGAACACCACTCGGGTTCAGATCCGGACGGCCATTCTTCCCAATCACACCTCTCCAGGTTTCACTGTCGCCGCCAACATGAGCGTTGAAGTCCCCCAGTAGAACGAGGGAATCACCCGGGGGAGCACTCTCCAGTACTCCCTCGAGTGAATCCAAAAAGGGTGGGTACTCTGAGCTGCTGTTTGGCGCGTAAACGCAAACAACAGTCAGGACCCGTCCCCCCACCCGAAGGCGGAGGGAAGCTACCCTCTCGTCCACCGGGTTGAACTCCAACGTGCAGGCTTTGAGCCGAGGGGCAACAAGAATTGCCACCCCAGCCCGTCGCCTCTCACTGCCGGCAACGCCAGAGTGGAAGAGAGTCCAGCCCCTCTCAAGAGAAGTGGTTCTAGAGCCCTTGCTGTGCGTCGAAGTGAGTCCGACTATATCTAGCCGGAACTTCTCCACCTCACGCACTACCTCAGGCTCCTTCCCCCCCAGCGAAGTGACGTTCCACGTCCCAAGAGCCAGCTTATGTAGCCGAGGATCGGACCGCCAAGCGCCCTGCCCTCGGCTGCCGCCCAGCTCACACTGCACCCGACCTCTATGGCCCCTGCTATGGGTGGTGAGCCCATTGGAGGGGGGACCCACGTTGCCTCTTCGGGCTGTGCCCGGCCGTGCCCCATGGGGACAGGCCCGGCCACCAGGCGTTCGCCATCGTGCCCCACCTCCGGGCCTGGCTCCAGAGGGGGGCCCCGGTGACCCGCGTCCGGGCGAGGGAAATCTGGGTCCTTGGTTTGTGTTCTTCATCGAGGTCTTCGAGCTGCTCTTTGTCTGATCCCTCACCTAGGACCAGTTTGCCTTGGGAGACCCTACCAGGGGGCATAGAAACCCCCGGACAACATAGCTCCTAGGATCATTGGGACACGCAAACTCCTCTACCACGGTAAGGTGGCAGCTCAGAGAGGAGGGCTCTTAAGCATTCACATGGAATTTCTACGGAAATTGTATTTTTTTAGTTATTAGCTAAAAATCGAGGTGAAAACTAACAAAAAATGTTTCCTTATCCACTTTCTCATGCACCCCTAATCATTCATTAGGTTGAACATGACTTTTTGCATTTCGTAAAAGTAACAGCCTCTCTTTAGCTTAGTAAACTTTAGCAAAATTTAGGCCCGAGCGAGAATTAGAGCATTTATGGTAAAAAACGACTTTGAACAGTGCGCCGGTCTCCTTAGGCCACGCCCTCCCTCAGTCCTTGAGTACACATCAGCTTACATCCGACCAGCACTCAACTTTAAACACCCCACGTTCAACCAAAGTTGTCGCACCTTGAGGGGTTTGTGACTGCGGGGGTCCGTCTCCTCCTTGCCCAGGGCGGTGGGCAGCTGGTTGGTGGCGGTCAGCTCGTGGCGCTGGAAGACCAGTGCCTCCTTGAACTCCTCCTGAGTCTTGGTCTCCAGGAGCTTCTGCCGGAAGGAGATGTCGGAGAAGAGCGTGGCGAAGGTCCTGCCCAGCTCCATCGCCGTCTTGGTGCTCTTCTGCAGGCCGACACAACAACAAAAAAATGTCATCAGTGTCCTCCAGGGGGCGACACAATACACACTGCTTACATTTTGTCCAGGTTCAAGGCACTGTCTGCAGTGGTTCGCTTCCTTTTACACTTTTCTGACACTTAATGAGTAAAACACACTTAATAAAGCCTTTATGGAGGACCCAGTTTGACACTGGAACAGATTCCCTAATTAGGGCCCTGCAGTGGCCCTATTGAAATTGCTGTGTTTTTTCTTCAACAACTTTTTGAGGCCCTTAAAAGCAAGAAAAGCCCCAATATTTTGCAGGCGCGTCAGCAGGTATGGCGGAAAATGTTATCTTTTGGGGGTCCCGAAAATGAAATTTCAAAATTGTCTCTCTAGCGCCACCTTTAAAAGTTGAAAAAATTAGCCCCTCTTACCAGTTTTGCGTATGGACAGGAAAATCGCAGGAGACGTCTATCATGACGGGACGCACATAAAAGTCTCAGGAACCCATACCTGAAAACGAACAGGAAGTCGACCATCTTGGTTTTGTCTTCTATTTTCCGGCAAAAAAAAAAGAGGTCCTTACTGTAACGAACTCCTCCTCAGGACTTTGACCAAATGAGTCGC